>NC_060144.1:325803843-325893843 GCF_021461385.2 Schistocerca piceifrons
ATCTATGTGCAGTCTTGTGATCATACACGTAGAATTTCATGAATTGCACGAGAATGTAGAAAAATGTTGGTGCAAACGGCAGCTGTAAGAAACACAGTTCACTAATTATTTTGTACCACGTAATAATCAATTCATTTGAAAATTCAGAAGAGAATAAACTAAAAATTATGCCCAGTAAGATAGAAACTAAAGTTCAGATTCAGGCACTGTGCAGATCTGCACCTTTTCATCTTCAGATCTATACAAATAATGTATACTAACCAGGGTATTCTTTGCTTTCGTAATGTTTCCCCCTTTTTTGTCTTCTAGTGATGAACTGGAACCACACCCATGAATCTGATTGTTTCTTTGTATCCTTCCATCTACTGTCTTTGTGTGTTATTGTTCGGTGTTCAAAAAGCAAAATATTATGCCTGCTCCCACGAGGTATTAAAACGAGGTCCCAAGAAGGCTAACGAATTATAACAAAATACAGTGAGACGCCAATTTGTCTGTCGTCATGTTGTTAAGACGACAGAAATAGTTGGGTGTTATTGCCTGCATCGCCGACATCCCGTTGTCGTCTTCTCTTATTGAGATTTTCGTATTACCCTGAACAGAAGATGCCGAGATAAATGTGTATATTCTCCGTGACGAAACATCCCATATTCCTTTCATCCTGATCCATTCGTTGCATGCATCGGCAGCAATGAGTGATAGGCAAGCTGTTGTGAGCTGACGAATAACAATAAAAATGGTAGTAATAACGAATCAGTAATCAAGAATGTTACTGCATTACAGACGATTAACAAAATAACCAAGAAAATCTGAGTGTTTAATTGGCCCACTGCATAGGTGTTCTTACCACTTTGTCACTGAATTCTGTTCTGGTTGTTTGCAGAGAGAAAAGAAAGAACCCTGTAGCCATACATATCGCTAGTACTACAAGATATTACCTATCAACTATACTTGCTTTACATCACGAGACGAACATGGCGTCACCGAGCTGAAATTTGAAATACATTTCTGTTTTCGCTCTCTGTCTCTCTTTTTTTAATTTTGTTTTTATTTTTTGAGGAAAGCATCGAGAAGCGCGAATAATAAGCAATTAGGCATATAACCTGTTTACTGTTATTTTCACTAGGATACGTAATGCAAAAATACAACTTTTAAGTGTATTATTGCGTAATTCCAGTTATTGACAGTCTATTCGTGAACTTCTCGCATTCAGTTGGGTGAAACCTATCACAGAAGCAAGCAAAACACAAATATTTCTTGCACCATGCGCATCACACAAACGAAATCTCGCTGCACTGACGTGTTGTCCGATATATTGCACGGAAAACATATCTGATTCATGTTGATAAATACAGCTCTATCAGATACAAATTTGGACGGGTACCAAGCGTATAAAAGTATATTTTGAAATACGCAGAAAGTCACTTGGAGGTATTCGACTGACACATAGCGATGACCAAGACTGTAACTGGGGTCGACAGCATCGTCGCCTACCACCTTGACAACTCGAATGGTGACAGTGCTCGGCCGGTTACTTACGTTTACTGGTATCAAAGCTACAGCATGAAAGCACGAAAATGTTAATAACCCGAAGATCATTAACTTTAGAACCCATAGAAAGTAAAGCAGTCATCAGTCGGAAGAGTGGTTTGAACACCAAAGTGCTTTAATAGGCACGGTCTTGTTGGAGGTGGTATGCCGTTGCTTCCCTCCGACCTTTGAGTAGACTTACCTAGCCAGTTAACAGGGGAACCTACAGTGCAATTCGGCATTTCTCACATCAACAAACACTGCCTGTCGGGAAATGAGTGTAAAATGGAACATCAAAATCATGGGCCTAACGACGGATTGAACCTGAGACCTTCATATCCATTCTGTAGCTCTTTATCACTTTGCCACCATGCAGGTACTACTGTGGTTTTTGCTTAGCATTACAAATTAAGGATCTCTCGTTTGTGCCTGCGTTGGCACATGCGTGCCCCCTTAGGAGTCCTCACTTTTTGGATTACCCTCGTATACGTATGTGTAAACACCTTCCGATGCCCACTCAAGGAAGACAACGATACACAATCTACCTTCAATATTATAAATGCGTCTTAGATTGTGGATGATCTCAGTCGTAGGTTGATAATCATTTTGAATATTTAGCACTGCTGTACCCACTGGTGTTAAACTCGTTTTCAACCAATGATTCCCACAGCTACAGGAACACTACTTGTGATACCTCTTAGACAAAATACTTACGCAGTGCTATCAGACGAAAAGATCAACCTGACACAAACTGTGGTAAGTTTTTTTTTACAGCCTTCGTATCTGTATAAAGAGCTTTTCCTATTTGAGATATCTGTGAACGTTGTTGCATAAGACAATTTAAGAAGAAACTAAATTCCTTCAGTTACGCCACTGTTTAAAGTATTTGTCTTAACGGCACTAGATCGTGGTTTGTGAATCGTTTACCGGCCGTACTCTGCCGCATTTCGCTGGTTGGAAGGCAAAAAGCTTACTGACAAATTTCAGACGAGGAAAACGGGGACGCAATGTCTCCCACTGGAAGGTCATGTTGTTTTATTTAAATGATTACAAAATCAGGTAAAACGAACAGTCAGGTGGTCAGTATAGGCACATTACTGTTGTCAGTATGATGTTGCACCGCCCACGGCATGTAATGATAAAGGGTCGGTTTAGGTCAGTCATATTGTATACAGATGTGGAAGAGAGAGCACCACTGAATTCTGCAATCCGTGTGCATTGCATACACACAGAAATTACTGTTACAGTGTACTAATGGAGCCCAATGAGTGAATTGCATATTTTCCGATGAGAAAGAGCATTGGGACACAGCCTTCGCTACATTAGGTTACTTAAACTAGTGTCACTCTTAGCTAGAATTTATGGCCAGCGACTAAGTGTAAGAACAATGAGTCGGATGCGGGTTTTGCAACTGTAAAATAGATCCCTTGGCGTTTGGTTTGGCAGTATTCGACAGCCATTTCTAGCCGCAAGTAAATGAAGAAAGGCAAGCACGTTTTTGTTTTCAAGTAACGTTTTAATCAATTACTTTTGTTTTAATGTAATCTCCGAGTAATTGCTGATTTTTGATATTAACATGAAAAGGATTCCGTAGACAGGGATAGAACCTGTTCTTGGGCAACTACTCACATAATGACCAAAAGGCATTAAATGATCTTCAAGCACATGTGTTCCAGCAGCAGTATGAAAAAAATGATAGTAATAAGTAGGGTAATAATTGAATTATCCGGTAACTTCACACTTCACAGTGGATTTTCTCGAAGTAAGATATTTCCTGAATTAGTGAAAATTTCAAAATGGCTTCACATCGAGGCTATGATGCCTAGAAGAGTCTCTACATAGTGCTGACGTGAGAATAGCATAATCTCCGCGTCAGAAGCTTCTTCTACTTAACCATTTAATAGACTCGCATTGTTTCCACCGTGACTAATTTTGTAAGCTAAGCACATCATCCGTTGCTGCACACCGCTGGGGCTGAGAAATGTGGTCTGGTGGAACGAACTATCACAAGTGCAATGCGTGGGTACAAGCATTTACTTTTAAGAGGCACAGACAGATTTACTTTACCTCTGGTAACCTCAAGAGAAAGATGTTATAATCCAAGTCCGCAGTAAACATCACGTTCCTTCATTCCCAACTGGACAGAGCCGGTTTACTATGGGAAATGAGATAGGCAGAAGTCATGGTAAACAGAAATACTGTCGCTAGTAAACTTACCTACATCAGAAAATTTTATTGTATTTGACGAACCGATAGCCATTTAAAGCAACAGGGCTCTTATTTTACCCTTACTTGATTGAACTAGAGACGTTGAAAAATTTGGTGCTGGACTATGATTCTAATTCGTATCTCCTCTTTAGACGATCTGAATCTCTCGGAACAGGATAGTTCAATCATTTCGTTCCTTTTTCCAAGACTGTAATCTTCTCTAGGTCACCTCCAAAGGTAAGTATGTGGGTCCGATTCTTGATCCAGTACAAAAATATTCATAATTTCATTTCAAGCCCTATCACGTGCACACCGACCTGCTAGTTAAAATTAACGTGTATTTTTAATGTCTGTTCTCGTGTTGCCAACAATTTCTGGTCAGACACGCACACATCTTACTGTTGGTGAGTAAGCAATTGATACTTAAGATGTATTCGTGGACGATAAAGAAGAACGATAGGAGTGCGGTTCGATTGTCGCTCAGGCACAAAAATTTGTATCCTTATTTTAGATTCAAACACCTAGCAGCTGGTAAGAAAAACCGAGACGTAACATTTCATTTTACTTAGTTAACAATCCGATTACGTGTTGGGTTCGTACCTCCGTCACAGTTCTTCACATCATGCTCTTCATCTTTAAATGCATACACACTTTGTTATTTCTGAATGGAGGTATATCAGACATCTTTCGTGGTCAGTTAACAGGGATGAAAGGGTTTTGATAGGAGTCCCGGTTTATTATAAAAACTGTCGTCTTTTATTTTCAAGTTTAGATTTGGTTACTGATATTGGCGAAAATTTCGGTATTTATGACTCTTCACGGCTACTCAGCAATATGATTGATTAGATTAGATTGGATTAATACCTGTTCCATAGATCATGAATACGACACTTCGTAATGATGTGGAACGTGTTATTTTAATGAAAGATCTCTTTACATACCGGTATTCAATTTCTTTACAACAATTTTTTACCCTCTCTCTCATTCTTCTTTATCTTTATTTCTCTCTCTCTCTCTTTCTCTCTCTCTCTCTCTCTCTCTCTCTCTCTCTCTCTCTCACACACACACACACACACACACACACACACACACACACACATTCTTTTTTTTTTTTATTTGTTCGCCGTGCTCGACTATCGGCGAGGCACGAAACGTCCGTGAATGAGTTTCTTAGATTTGAGTACAGTTATGAAAGAAATATAAAAACAACTGAAGGATCACATCGGTCGTCTTCTTCCTGCTAGTACTGTGACTGAGATTTGGCAACAAGGCAAGGTATATTTGACACCTCTGTGATCGACGAGTTACTTCCTGGTGTGCACGGAATTAAGCCTCAAAGTTCACCTGATTTTTCGTGTCGTTTCCATTGAATAATCTGAGGTATTATCGATTCCGGTGTAACAAAAGATTGTAAATTTACGGTTTTCAGCCCAGGAAAGTCGTTGCATGTGTAAATCGCAACTAAACTCGTCCTTTAAATAGCGGTTTACGAGTTCTAGACTCTGTTGGCATCGTAAGAGAAATGCGCAACACATACCTCTTCGCTAGTTCTGTGGTGACGTGCTGAACCTCTGAAAAAGCGTCTGTTATGGTTCGCGTTTCCATTCTCACTGAATGTAACGTTTTTATACCTTCTGTGAAAGAGCTACAAGCAGTCAGATCAAACATCGATAAGGGAATCGCCAGAAAATAATTTCAGCTAATAGTGCATTGGTGAGAAACTTACAATGCTGCACAACAGGTAACAACTCGTTCCGCTCCTGACAAGTAAATTTTGGCTCTCTAGCAATACATAACTTTATTTATAGTATGCCACGTTTGCACACCTGTTGAGTATGACACAGAATACTAATTAAACACAAACCCAATCGAAATCAAAGCGAGTAGTATTTTACTAATTCGTGCCTATAGAGGCACGCTTATATACAGGTACTCAGTTTTATCAAAACAGACTTCCGTCTTAAGGTTATCGTTGGTAGTTTTATTTCATTTCTTTTAATACAATGCACAATTTTCGTAAGGTTTCTGTGGTGTCACTGCCAGACACCACACTTGCTAGGTGGTAGCTTTAAATCGGCCGCGGTCCATTAGTACATGTCGGACCCGCGTGTCGCCACTGTCAGGGATCGCAGACCGAGCGCCACCACAAGGCAGGTCTCGAGATACGGACTAGCACTCGCCCCAGTTGTACGGACGACGTAGCTAGCGATGCACACTGACGAAGCCTTGCTCATTTGCAGAGCAGATAGTTAGAATAGCCTTCAGCTAAGTCAATGGCTACGACCTAGCAAGGCGCCATTAGTAACATTGCATGTATCTAAAGAGTCTCACTTGTATCACCAGAATCTCCAGATGTACCAAAAGGATGGATTAAAGTTAAGTATTCCAGAAGCTACGTACTTTTCTTTATAGCATTCATTACGTATCCTGTTTCAGACCTCACGCCATCCTGCTATAACTTAGCGCGTGCCTTTCGGCTTCCTCTCATTGTGTCTAGGCTGTCTTGTCTAGACACAACATTTTTTGGCGACGTTTCAACAGAAAGGGTCTTGTTCTTTCTAATTGCTTCCATTTACTTGTGTCATGGCTTCGCCAGATGTACTGTCCGAATTTTATCGCTTGCAGAATCAGCAGATGCAGGCGTTATTGGATGCCCTTTGACAGCTCGTCCAGGGTCAACATGCACTGCAAAACGATGCGGCAGCCGCCGCTCCACCGCTACCGCAGCCACAACTCGCAGTTGCACCGCCTTTTAGGCCGTTTGACCCAGCTAAGGAAACATGGACGGAGTGGTCACGCCAGTTTGGATTTTATCTCGCCGCCTACAGAATTCAAGGTAACGAGCGGCAGCCTCACTTATTGTCGTGTGTAGGGGTGCAAACGTACCATGTGATAGTGAAATTATTTCCCTGACACGACGTAGCAACTTTGTCCTACGACGAAATTTTGTCTGCTTTAGATGCCTATTTCAAGGAAACAGTTAATGTAGTTGCAAAAAGGTATACTTTCTTTCGTACAAAACGTACGGCCGGTCAAACCAATCGGGAGTGGGATGCAACATTGCAAGGCCTTACTCGTGATTGTGCTTTTGAGTGTGAATGTGGACTCCCTTATTCAGATACTATGGTACGTGATGAAATAGCACAGAACGTTTCTGATGTTCGCATACGGGAACAGATTTTGAAACTAGTTAATCCCTCCCTTCAACAAGTGATAGACATATTAGATAGACAAGACACACTTGACTTTGCACAGGAATCATTTGCAACTTCGCCAGCCGTGTGTACCATTAACCGGCCCGCCGGGCGCGCTGCGCGGACCGATAAACTGCCCTCGCGCACGTCCACGCAGCTGCCGCCAAGCTCTAAACCAGGTGTGCTGCGCCAGCATACAAATGCAGTGAAATCATGCCCGCGGTGTGCTACTAGACATTCGCGTGACAATTGCCCGTCACGCCAAGCTATTTGTTTTTAATGTAATAAGAAAGGACATGTTCAAAGTGTTTGCCGGAAAAAGCTCAGATCAGACACTCTTAATCATTCCAGGCCCTTTGCTTCGCGCCGGAATCGAACCAAGGACACTCAGGCATGGACGTTCATGTAGTTAATTCCACTTCGTCCAGTGCCACTGTATCTAACAGTGACTGTGTTCGTCCCACACAAAGTGTGCGTCGACGTCGCCGGAAATCACGTCAATTAGCAGGTGATGCTGTACCTGTATCAGTTCAAATTGCACGAGACAGTCGCTCTTGTTGTCAGCAGGACAATAAACTTTTTGTAGATTTGGACTTTAATGGCAAGGTCATACTACTCCAGCTCGATACCGGAGCTGCAGTTTCATTGCTCAATCACGACACGTACAAACAACTGGGCAAACCTCCGTTGCGTGCCGCAAATGTTCGGTTAAATAGTTATTCAGGTCAGAATATCCCTGTGTTAGGACAGTGCACTCTTCTTGCAACATACAAGGGACAAACAAAACTTGTGTCATTTTACGTTCTTCATTCTTCTACTGCAGTGAACTTGTTTGGTTTGGATTTATTTCAATTGTTTAACATGTCTATAGTAAATCAGGTCCTCTCAGTGAATCAGACTGTGCCTTCCGCCAGTGTTTCTCAGCTATGTGAAGAATTTGCAGACATTTTTGCACCGGGCCTTGGTTGCACTAAGAACTATGAAGCACATTTGGAACTGAAAGTAAACGCGCAACCGAAATTTTTCAGAGCGCGCAATGTTCCCCACGCATTGCGTGATGAGGTCGCACGAACATTAAACGATTTAGAATCACAAGGTGTGATTGAACGTGTGCAGACTATTGTTTCCGACAATGGCCCACAATTCATGTTCGCAGAATTTCAGTAATTCTGCCAGGCCAATGGTATTCAACATCTGACATCCGCGCCGTTTTCGCCTCAGTCACACGGTGCCGCTGAACGATTGGTCCGGACTTTCAAGTCACAGATGTTAAAGTTGAAAGAGTCGCATTCTCGGAAGGATGCATTGTTGCTCTTTTTGTCATCATATCGCTCTCAGCCCCGAGATGGTCGCTCGCCGGCTGAGTTGCTCCACGGTCGTCCTCATCGAACCTTGATGTCTTTGCTGCATCCGCCGCATCAGGTTCCTGTGCAGCGGCAGACTTCTGCTTTTGCTCCAGGCGACGTTGTATTCTATCGCAACTATCGAGGTTCACAGCGTTGGCTCGCAGGGCGCATTCTTCGCTGCCTCGGCCGCGCGATGTATTTGGTTTTGGGAACCTCTGGTGAGATGCGTCGGCATCTCAATCAGCTGCGCCTCTGTCGTCGCACGGGTTCTGCCGCTCCCCGTCTGCTTTCAGCGACGGTGCCGTCCGGTCAGCGCCCTGGGGACCCATCTACTGGCTCGCCTCATCCCCAGGTGTTACCAACGATGCCTTCCATTTTGCCCCATGGCGACGCGCCGCCGCAGCCGCCGCCGCCGCCACCTGTTCTCCAGCCGGCGCCGCCCGCAGTGGACGCTTTGCTGCAGCTGCCAAGCGCCTCCCTGGGTCACGCGCCGCCGATCGCTTCCCGTGACCAGGCGTCCTCCGCCGTGGAACTCTTGCCCGCTCCGGACCACATGGCGTATTCGCGCGTCGGGTACCCCGACGCAATGGAGGTCGACCCTTCGGCCACTCCTGTCTCTTTCCGGGCGCATACACCGCATGCACCCTGGACTAGGTTTTCAGGCGTTTCCTAGATCCCCTCGGACCGAATGGCCGGGTGCGGGTGGCACAGCCTCGCCTGTTGTTAGGCTCCCCACCTTATCGCATACGTCAACATGGGGTCCTCCCCAATGCGGGCGGAAGCCTTATAACACGACCGTTCGCCGATTTGCGGGGGAGGAATGTGGTGTCACCGCCAGACACCACACTTGCTAGGTGGTAGCTTTAAATCGGCCGCGGTCCATTAGTACATGTCGGACCCGCGTGTCGTCACTGTCAGGGATCGCAGACCGAGCGTCACCACAAGGCAGGTCTCGAGTTACGGACTAGCACTCGCCCCAGTTGTACGGACGACTTTGCTAGCGACTACATGGACGAAGCATTGCTCATTAGCCGAGCCAATAGTTAGAATAGCCTTCAGCTAAGTCAATGGCTACGACCGAGCAAGGCTCCATTAGTAACATTGCATGTATCTAAAGAGTCTCACTTGTATCGCCAGAATCTCCAGATGTACCCAAAGGATGGATTAAAGTTAAGTATTCCAGAAGCTACGCACTTTGCTTTATAGCATTCATTACGTATCCTGTTTCAGACCTCACGCCATCCTGCTTTAACTTAGCGCGTGCCTTTCGGCTTCCTCTCATTGTGTCTAGGCTGTCTTGTCTAGACACAACAGTTTCTTTTAGTGTTGTTAAAACAATACTAAACTTGAGAGTGAAATTAATCATCAAAGATATATGCGAATTCTCCGATGTGATCTATAACAGTCTGGCACTGCACATGCAGTTTATTGATTACATGCATGTAGAAAACTTGTTCTGAGTTAAAGCTGTCAAACAAGGTTTGAAGAAGAATAAAATGCTACTACCAGACGACAGCTAATGTAGAAAATACTTTTCTGACTATTTTGGCTCGATGCCCTCTCCCCATACATGATACAAAAAGCTTCGAGATGCATCTGCTGCCTGGCCATCTATTAAACCGGAAAAGAACAAAATGTCACAGAAGTTAGCCCTTTTTCCACATGCGGCTATTTTGTGTTGAGAAGTGAAGGTAATTATGTTCAAAGTTCCATTAAATTGGTAACTTCGGCAGACAGCAGAATTGCGTTGTAAAAGATGTAGCAGCGAATGAAATGGAACTCGCGACATCTTATCTACCGTGCGTGACACTTACCATGACACTACTAGCTGTCATCTACCTACAGCACAAACAGATAGCGCAATAGAGTAGCTCAAATGGAAAGGAACACTTCCTCTTTAAATTTTTGCTTCCTACACTGTTGGCAGTTATGTGTAGGTGGCAGTTACATGATTTTATTTCGGTGATTACAAAATAGAATCGAATGTATGCACTGGGTAGCCGAGGCAGCTAGTTCATGGGGATTCGGGCAACCAAGTAAATGAATGTACTGAACATGGTGCAAACCACTACAGGGAGCCCGTGTGTCAGAATTCTCATCGAGTGTGCCGCACCGGTGTTATGAAAGAGAAATGAGTCAAACAGAAGATGATTTTGTGGTCTGTTGGATTGATGGCATGTTCCTGTGATGATTGTCTGGGTTCGGTTCCAACTGCTGCCAATGATTTTTAATAGGGAGAGACAGATTCTATTCTCTTCTGTCTACGGCAAGTGAAGAAGGTATAATGGCATTGAGGTCTGAAACTCACATTAAACATGATATTCCTTCTCTGCCAAGTAGGCATTAGGTTGAACCACAATAAAGTCAGGAGTGGCGAAATGTAGTAACTCTATCACCAGTAACCTTTCTTATAGTAGTTATTTATTTATAGTGATGAAAGAAACCCTATGTGGTGTCACAGGACCCTTATTCCATCTTTTATTTGAGCTTCTGTACGTTGATAAAATTGGTTCTGAACTTGGAATGCAACTCAGACCACCCTTAACGCGGAATTTGATCCCTTCGTGACAATACAGCTCGACTACAATTTGTTGTTTGTTCAAAACTGCAGATTCCTCAACATCTCCACATATTGCGCGTGAATGGGTTCGATTGGTGGCCCGGAACTATTGTTTTCATTATGTATTATCAAGCTCTGGCATGAGAACACCTATCTGCTGATGGATAATAATTTTGATTTTTAATGCATTTTCATTTGTTGTCAACACTAACGATATCTGACGTTTTTTAATCCCAGAGAGACACAGAACTATTTGAGAGATCACTTTAAGTTCAAGGATGTTATTCCGAGCTGCTGGTGGAGAAAAATTCTGTAGCTGACGTCTCTTTGTGTGTAGTCAACAACGGTATGTATGGGGTTCGATTTCCAGTCAGCATTGAACTCTTCGTCATATTATTTCTAGTTCAAACATGCTCACATGTCGCTGCGGATGTAACAAACCCATATTTAACGTTCGTTCTCTCTAATAAATAACAGCGATAGGTTCCGGGTTTGAGTCCTGGGAAGGAAAAAATTATTGTTTCGTCTCGTCGTTCAGTTCTAAGATCTAACTTCTGCCGAGAAAATCCGATATGTCACAGTTGATTGTGCTTCTCTAACAATCTGATTAGGTTCTGGGTTCGAATCCCTGTCCAACAGAAAGCTTTACATCACGGCATTTCAAGTAAGTTATTTGTGAAGAAGCAATATTTAACATATCTCGTAGTTCGTTAACAGGGACAATAGATGCTGGGTAGGAATTTGCGTCCTTTAAAAATGTTTACGTTATGTGATTTAAAGTTAATATTTGCTAACTGATACTGTCTAAAATCGAGGTATATCACTCTCTGTATGCCTAGTCAGGAATGACTGTTAATTTCCGTCAGTCACGAAATCTTGTCTGCACGAGCTGGGTTTGAATCCAAATGCAGATTGAGACGGTTCGTCGTGTCATTTGAAGTTCATACATATTCTCAACTAGCTGTTCGTGAATAACTTAAATTTTTAGTATCGTTTTGTGTTAAATAACAAGTACAGTATGTTACTTTGAAGAGGAAATCATGAAAACAACGAACTTACTACGTGCATTACCTATCTGAAGTAATAATGACAGTGGTAACATTTCAGATATGTCATTTATTGCAATAAATGTGAGCTTACGAGCTTTAAGGACAGTCTTATCTGTGATAAGGTGTTCCCTAATATTTGTAGTATCGTGGTACTGCTTTACAGCATGTGTTATTGCTATACAGAGCAGTGTTTTCTAGTGGTGATTTGTTGGAACCATTTTCAATAGTCCAACGACTGTACCGAGGTGCGATTAGAGGACCTACTAGGCAGCTGCGTTATGAGGTTTGTATGCGAATCAGGCGAAATGCAATACAGGTCGTTCGGATACTTTTGAGCACGACTGTACCTCACGCCAAAGTTACCGTGTGGATAAAAGACAGCACATTATAAATTGTTTGTCGTAACTAAATTATTTAAAAACATGAGCCACCTTGTGCAAACGGCCATGTCCATTTATATATACATCACATAAACACAGTACACAGTAGCACATCTGTTTACATAACCTGCACATATTCTAAATATTGAAAATCCCCCTTAAACGGCGTATGAAGTAGTCTTTCGAACTCTTATATTTTAAATAAAGAAATATTTATACGATCTTGGCTTTAAAATACTTTTAGCAAGTAAAACAGGTCGCTCCTTCTGTCTTCTCAAAAGGAGAAAATTCAGTCGAACAACGAAACATATTACCAACTACGTTACTTTCAATGTCATGAGACTTGTAACACATCTTTGTGGAAGAGGTTCGGAGCACAATTTTTTCCATAAAGATCTTGAATGTTAATTTTATCCCATAATAAAAGGAAAGAATAAAATTTGTTTATGCGCTGTTTTTCACTTCTTGATATGTCCTTCTGTTCATTTATTTTCAGTCAATGAGGATCTTCCAATGTTCTTAGACATGTTGTTGTCCTTCATCTGGAAAACATGTGACTCTACATACTTCGAGCGAAGAAGGTGCACAGAAACTCCACAATCTGGGTGTTGGGTGTTTGTTACCATTGAGCACTCCTTTATGTGTGCTGGGTACTACTAATGATGATTTTCAGTGACAATACCAGTGTCAGGCAAATTTCTTACTTTCCTCAAAATCTGACATCTCGCAAGCAATGGACTGTGTCGGCGTCAAGACCCTGAGCCTGTCTCACAACCTTGATGAATGATCAAGCGTTATTCACTTGTCATGTTGTATAGTTATCTAAGGCAGCAAATAAAGCCAGGAAGAAAGGAGTTTTAAAGATCTATTGAAAGATCTCGTTCCAGCAGTGCTACGCGGATATCTATGCGCCTAGCAATGTCCACGTCGGCAACCCACCACACCGCATGTTCCAGCGACAGCCGTTCTACGGACTACTTTTTAGTTTGTTCACAAAATTGCGGGACAACTAGCAGGAAGTCCGTAACTTCTTGCAAAAACATTTCGAAGACAGCTCTTTTGGTATCTAGAGGTGTATATTGGCGAAGGTAGATCGAACTCCTCTATTCGAGACCGCATCGCTGAAAGCGTGGTTTCTCTTAATTCTACACGGCGGTCAGAAATACCGTGAAAAGCTAGCTAGTAAGTCTGGTAAAGGGAGGGGGGGGGGGGGAAGCTGTAGTGATAAAAAACTGTTGAGATATAAATTCGATAGGTTACGTCGTTTCCGAGCTACTTAGCACTGAAATTAGACAATCAGGCGGCCCACCAGAGACGGCGTCGGCAAACGTGCTCTTCTTTTTGGATATGTAACGGTAGTAAGAATCGAATCTTAGCCAAAGGCTGAGCGGTCTCGTGCTTTGTCATCTATGCTACAGGAACAACTGGCACTAATTGTGTCTGACTGGCGACCTGAATTTGCGGGACAACGTTCAGATTGGCTAACTTCGATGCTAATTAACTGGAAAAAGGAGCAACATATCGAAACTTTTTCTTAAAAATTATTTTTAGCACAACCTGCACTCTTCTCATACTGTTTCTGACCACCCATTGTAATTAAAGTTAAACTTTCAAACCGCTGTAGAAATAACACCACTGGTCAGAATGACATCAAATTGCAACGGAATATTATCCCAGAAGGGGGGAAAGCGTATGGCAGAAGAAAAATAAGTAGTTACAAAATGCAGCAATAAATGGGGCTGTAAGTACCATAATTTAATAGTGATCGACTACATATGACTAATGAATCATAAAACAATGTCTAAGGTGTACTTTTGAAGTTACATAAACAGTTTTACGCAGTGTGCATCGGTATACAGATGTGATCTGTTAGTTACGTAAGCCCATCCACCACGGCAAGGTCATACTACATCGGGTGGGAAAAATCGGTTTTTAATTGTCCTGAGGCCAAACACCGCATAAAAAGCATCACTCACATCGGTTTTTAATTGCCCTGACGCCATAAACTGCATAAAAAGCATCAATCACATCGATTTTTAATTGTCTTGAGGCTAAAAACCGCATAACGAGCATAAATCAAAATCAAATCGGATTATTAATTTCCGTGTGACTGGCGCAAAACATGTTCAGTATGATGTCACCGTTTTCTGCAACAAGTTCAAATCTAGAAACAGCATATTCCACAACTGATCGAAGTGTTTCCGGGGTCACGTTCAGAATGTGTTGCGCAATGCGTGCCTTCAATGCAGCTAAGTTTGCAATCGGAACACTGAACACAAACGTCTGTCAGATATCCCCACAGCCAGAAGTCACACGAATTAAGATCAGGCCAGGGACGGCCAGGCTGTGTGGAAATGGTGGCTAATAATTCTAACATTTCCGAAATGGCGTTTCAGAAGCTGCTTAACTGGATTTTCAATGCGCGGAGGTGCGCCATCTTGCATAAAAATGATCCCATCCACACATCCACGCTGTTGGAAAGTTGGAATGACGTGGTTGCACAAAAGACATTTACAGCGCTTAGCAGTGACGGTACAGGTAACAGGAAAGGAAGCGCCTGTCTCTTCGAGAAAATATGGCCCTATGATAAATGATGTAAACCCGCACCAAACAGTGGCCTTTTCAGGATGAAGTGGTACTGGTTGATTTGCGTGTGGATTTTCCGTTGCCCGTATTCGACAGTTATGTGTATTGACATATCCTGTCAGATGTCTGTCCACAAAATCTTCTACGGCCACTCATTCTCCACTTCCATTCGAGCAATAAATTCTAAAGCAAAGGTCTCTCTTGCTGCCAGGTCAACAGGAAGCAACTCCATCACATTAGTAATTTTGAATGGGTAGCAAAGAAGGATGTTTCGTAGAATTTTGCGCGCCGTCCTCACGCGTATATCCAATGTTCTGGCAATTCTCCGTGCACTACACGTTTGCACACCACCACTCGTCTCCTCCTCTTCGAGGTACACTGTGGTGTAAAATGTGCTCTTATCTATCCGAATTTAGCTTTTTCTTATGGGGGGTAGGACGTCAAACGGGGCGTCTTGGAGCAAGAGAGACACCGCAGGACATTTTAATTTCCACTATCTATACTTTTACGAATAAATTCATAAAATTTTGTCAGCATGACCAGGAGGGATCGAGGATTCACAATCATAGCAGTGGAAGTTCAAAAGAAAATAATAAAATAATTTTTTTTACATGTGAAAATTCATCATTTTTTCACTAAAATCCTGTGGTGTCTCTTCTGCTCCAAGTCGTCCAGTTTGACATCCTACCCCCCCCCCCCCCCCCCCGCGTCCCTTAAGAGCTATAAGGTGACCACACACTAACCGCGAAAAACACTCCATACCGTAACACCACCTCCTCCGTATCTCAATGTTGGCACTATAGATGATGACAGGTATCGTTCTCCAGACATTCGACAAATCCAAACCCTTTCATCGTATTGCTACAGGATATAGCGTGCTTCTTCAATCCAAATTACGTTACTAGTCATCCATTGCCCAGTGGCTCTGCTCTTTAAACCATCTACACCATCGCTACTGGAGAAATGTGTGGCTTTTGAATTGCTGCTCTATCATTGTACCCCATTCCTTTTAACTCCATAGGCACAGTCATCGTGCTACTTAGACGGCCGGTCGCCCTTGGAACTTACGTGTAATTCTTCAATTGATATCATGAGATTTTTGGCAACCACCATCCACAATGTTCGACGGTCCATGTTCGTCAGTTCAAGAAGTCTGCCTGCTCTCAGTTTAACTATGGTTGACCCTTCGCGTTTCCACTTCACAGTGACATAACCAATAACACACCTGGGCATCTTTATAAGGACTGAAACGTTCCTGACGGTCTTGTTACACTGGTGACATCCAATGACTGGTCCACATTCGCCGTCACTGAGCTGTTACTGCTGTTACTGTTTCTCTACTGACGAAAGAATATTCTGCAAGTGACGTACTGGCGTAAGAGAAACTATGAGGAATGGCCGTGAGTCGTGCTTGGGAAGCTCAGTAGGTAGAGAGCATTTTCTTGCGAAATGCAGAGCTCCCGGTTTCGAGTCCCTGTCCAGCACACAATTTTAATGTGTCAGAAAGTTTCGTATCAGTGCACATTCCGCTGACGAGTGAAAATTTCGTTCTAGAATATTCCCTGCCTCGCTTTTTACAGGGGGGGGCTCACCTCTCGTAATATCTAGCGGTCAGTTCCACATTTCGTAAGTGTGTACTTTTGCATTTTTGATCAGGTATTGTACACTGCTGGCAGTGGAGGAAGACAGCACTGAATGTTAACCAGCAGCAGATGTAATAAGATGTGCGCTTTCGAATAGGTTACCTTTGTTGTCGTTATTATCTCTTCTTTCGACATTAAAGTCTTGGTTTTTTTTTTTTTTTTTTTTTTAGTTTCAAATTATTTCATTTGGTTTTTTTTCCGCTGCTCTCCTTGAAACTACTCTACCGGCCATTAAAATTGGTACACCACGAAGATGACGTGCTACAGACGCGAAATTTAAACGACAGGAAGAAGATGCAGTGATATCCAAATGATTAGCTTTACAGAGGATTCACACAAGGTTGGCGCCGGTGGCGACATCTACAACGTGCTGACATGAGAAAAATTTCCGGTCAATTTCTCATACACAAACAGCCGTTGACCGGCGTTGCCTGGTGAAACGTTGTTCTGATGCCTCGTGTAAGGAGGAGAAATGAGTACCATCACGTTTCCGACATTGATAAAAGTCGGATAGTAGCCTATTGCGATTGCGGTTTATCGTATCGCGACATTGCTGCTCGCGTTGGTCGAGATCCAGTGACTGTTAGCAGAATATGGAATCGGTGGGTTCAGGAGGGTAATACGGAACGCTGTGCTGCATCCCAACGGCCTTGTATCACTAGCAGTTGAGATGACAGGCATCTTGTCCGCATGGCTGTAACGGATCGTGCAGCCACGTCTCGATCCCTGAGCCAACAGATGGGGACGTTTATAAGACAACAACCATCTGCACGAACACTTCGACGGCGTTTGCAGCACCATGAACTATCAGGTCGGAGACCATGGCTGCGGTTACCCTTGACGCTGCATCACAGACTGGAGCGGTTCCGGTGGCGTTCTCAACCACGAACCTGGGTGCATGAATGGCAAAACGTAATTTTTTCGGATGAATCCAGGACCTGCTTACAGCATCATGATGGCCGATATCGTGTTTGGCGACATCGCGGTGAACGCACATTGGAAGCGTGTATTCGTCATCGCCATACTGGCGGATCACATGGCGTGATGGTATGTCGTGCCATCGGTTACACGTCTCGGTCACCTCTTGTTGGCATTGACGGCACTTTGAACAATGGACGTTACATTTCAGATGTGTTACGAACCATGGTCCTACCCTTCATTCTATCCCTGCGAAACCCTACATTTCAGCAGGATAATGAACGACCTCATGTTGCAGGTCCTATACGGGCCTTTCTGGATATAGAAAATGTTCTACTGCTGCCCTGGCCAACACATTCTCCAGATCTCTCACCAATTGAAAACTTCTGGTCAATGGTGGCCGAGCAACTGGCTCGTCACAATACGCCAGTCACTACTCTTGATAAACTCAATGCCCAGGTGTGTCCAGGCCGTTATTACGGCCAGAGGTGGTTGTTCTGGGTACTGATTTCTCAGGATCCATGCACCCAAATTGCGTGAAATGTAATCACATGTCAGTCCTAGTGTAATATATTTGTCCAATGAATACCAGTTTATCATCTGCATTTCTTCTTGGTGTAGCAATTTTAATGGCCAGTAGTGTAATCCACACACATCCGGTAGATATGCTGGCGGTGCAAAATATTTTTGAGCAATTTATTACTTGCTATTGGAGATATATTCACAGTGCCATGCTGAGTACGCAATTGTGGCCATATGGTTGTTTCAAGCCGTAGAAAGCGAGTGCTAGGTAATGGTCTGTGACGAGGCAAACGAAGCGCTCCGTAGTGAAGGTTCCCACGGCTAGGGTTAAGTGCTCCCTAGTTCACTTCGTGTGGCACGGCCCGTTCTGGCAGCCATTCCTCTGAGAAGAGAGACGCGAACAGCAGAACGTCTTCCAGCGCCGGAGATCTTTCTCAGCCGGCAGAGGCGGAGGCGGCAGCAGACATTCATTCTGCTGTCCCGTGTGGCGTGGCGCGCACAGTTCCAAGCCATTGACTGCGGTCCTGCGGGAATGCCCTGCGGAGCCGAGTCGAGTAGTGGGGCGGGTGCGGCTGAGGGAGACTGAGAAGCAGGAGGGAGAGTGGCCAGAAGCCGCGGACGGGAGCGAAGGTAAACTTCCTTCACAGAGGATGGACCCAATTCCTGCTCACATTAGTTTCGGGGCATGTCAGAGCGACGGAACTGCTGCGGATCTCAGTTTTATTCTTGGAGGAGAGGATGGGCGTTAACTGTGAAAGCGTTCAGGTGCTATTCTCATGGGCAGAAGATCGATATTATTTTACGCAGGGTTGATTTACATGACGGTTGAGATTTTGTAATATTTTTTTTTTATTATTGCTAATGGAAAATATACAGCAATTATCGCTGCTGCGATGGATCGTTCTGCATCTGCTGTAGTTGCATCAGTTAGCGTCAAACGGTAGTTATAAGAAGCGTTGGAAAAATGGCGGCTAGCGGTAAGCAGAAAGCGTTTTGTCATCTTCTTCACTTAATCTATTAGGCAAATTACCTGCTACAGTACTCAATATTTCGTACGTCCTTCCTGCATTTCTTCTTCCAGCGCATAGATAATTGAAAGCTTTCGCTGGGAGTCTTTCTTCATTCGTACGGCCCACATATTCGTTCCATTCTCTCCTATTCTTCTCTTTTTTCGTTTAGATTATATATTCCAAAATCTTTCCTCCCATCTCCGTCTCCTTTACGATCCTTGGTTGGTTGTGCATGTTTTCATTCTTCTTAGGAACCTCATTTTTTGAGTCTCTGTCCTACTTTCTTGGTCTCTTGTCGTCACCCATGCTTCACATCCATATTTAGGGGTTGGCACTGATATAGTTCTTTAGAACCACGCTTGTGTCTCTTTCCTGGCTATAACCTGTAAAACTTTTACAATTGTTCCACATTCGGAAGTAACTTTATTTAATTTTTGGTCCACGTCGTGGTTGTGTTCATACACTATGTGATTAAAAGTATCCGGACACCTGGCTGAAAATGACTTACAATTTCGTGGCGTCCTCCATCGCTAATGCTCTAATTCAGTACGGTGTTGGCCCACCCTTAGCCTCGATCACAGCTTCCACTCTCGCAGCCATAAGTTCAATCAGATGCTGGAAGGTTTCTTGGAGAATGGCAGCCCATTCTTCACGGAGTGCTGCACTGAGGAAAGGTATCGATAACGGTCGGTGAGGCCTGGCACGAAGTCGGCGTTCCAAAACATCCCAAAGATGTTCTATAGGATTCAGGTCAGGACTCTGCGCAGGCCAATCCATTACAGGGATGTTATTGTGTAACCACTCCGCCACGGGCCCTGCATTATGAACAGGTGCTCTATCATGTTGAAAGATGCAATCGCCATACCCGAATTGCTCTTCAACAGTGGAAATCAAGAAGGTGCTTAAGACGTCAGTGTAGGCATGTGGTGTGATAGTGCCACTCAAAATAACAAGAAGTACAAGTCCTCTCCATAAAAAACACGACTACACCATAACACCACTGCCTCCGAATTTTACTGTTGGCACTGCATGAAGTTCACCGGGCATTCGCCATACCCACACCCTGCCATCGGATCGTCACATTGTGTACCGCGATTCGTCACTCTACACAACGTTTGCCCACTGTTCAATCGTCCAATCTTTACGCTCCTTACACCAAGCGAGGCGTCGTTTGGCATTTACTGGCGTGTTGTGTGGCTTACGAGCAGCCGCTCGACCATGAAATCCAAGTTTCCTCAACTCCCGACTAACTGTCGTAGTATTTGCAGTGGATCCTGATGCAGTTTGGAATTCCAGTGTGACGATCTGGATAGATGTCTGCCTATTACACATTACGACCCTCTTTAACTGTCGGCGGTCACGTCGGCCTGTGCGCTTTTGTGGTGCGCGTGTCCCTCCTCGTATCCACTTCACTATCACATCGGAAGCTGTGGACCTGGGGATGTTTAGGAGTGTGGAAATCTCGCGTAAAGACGTATTACACTAGTGACACCCAATCACACGACCACGTTCGAAGTCCGTGAGTTCCGCGGAACGCCCCATTCTGCTCTCTCACGATGTCACATGACTACTGAAGTCGCTGATATGGAGCACCTGGCAGTAGATGGCATCACAATGCACCTAAAATCAAAAAGTATGTTTTTGGGGGTGTCCAAATACTTATGATCATATACTGTATCTGATGTTTAAAATGTATTACATACTCCATGGTTTTATTATTCAAGACGACCGAAATGCTCTCTTTCGTTTTACTTACAGACAATTTGAGATTGTATTCTGAGGCTATCTGCTGCAAGTTATAGGTCATATTCGTTCTCTACAGTCGTTGTTAGGTCATCTGCATATAAGAGCGCATTTAGGTTATCGTTGTGATCTAAATATACTCCTTTCGTTACTGTTTTCCAATAACTGATAACTTCCTCTATATACATATTGACTAGTATCGGGGAAATGCAACATTCTCGTCTTACCGCTTTGGGATTCTCAAATCAATACAATTTCGGTGTCTGTGTATACATTTTTAATAGCATTTGTTGTGAGGTCAGGCAAGGACATCGTCAAGAGTGTCAGGGAAGTGCGATTGCACTGCAATTATTCTCTACATACAGAAATGATCTGACAGGGTGAGCATCAATTTGAGGCTGTTTGGTGATAGCGCTGTGGTGCACAGGAAGCTGTCAACGTTGAATGCCTGTAGGATGATGCAAAATGAGTCAGACAAAATTTCTAGTCTGTGTAATGAGTGAAAGTTTGCTCTAAATGTAGAAACAGTAAGCTAACACAGATGAGTATGGAATACAATCCCGTTCGAGGAGCATTGATAGCACGCCGCTTGACACCATAATGTCGATTAAATATTTAGACATAATGTTGCAAAGCGGTTTGAAATGGAACGAACACGTATGTGCAGTCGTACGAAAGGTTAAAGGTCAACTTCGGTTTATTGTGAGAATCTTAGAGGGACTCATTCGGAAGTATGTTTTCCCTCGTTCTGTTTGCGAGTGGAAGAGGAAAGGAAATGATGAGTAGTGGTACAAACTACGCACCTTACGATGCTGAATATGTGTGAAGATGTAGATGTGGATGAACTCTTGAATATCATCATCAGTCCGCTGCCACTGTCCAGCGCCGCTTTCGAATTAAATACCGGAACGTTCAAATAGAACGGATGGTACTTACAGTTGTATTTCCAGGTGTTATTTTATTTGCGACATTTTAGTGCTAAATTAAACCATCTTCAGGTCTTTCTATAATACCTGGTGATATGTGGATACAGAGTTATCATCACTATACATCTCATGAAGGGTACAAAATATCGATACACTATGTTGAACCTTTTTCCCTGCTTGCATGAGTATTTTTTTCTATGTTTCATCCTCACTGTATGTAACAATTTTAGAGATTTTATCCACATTCGTCCCTTTTAAAACGCACCACGGCGCTGGTACCTCGCCGTTGTGCACCCACAGAGTCAGAACATACACATAGCACACACACACACACACACACACACACACACACACACACACACACACACACACACACACACACACTTCCCTGCTTATGGTGTGAACGCCAGCGCACATCAGCTATACTCTATATTAAGTACCTTCCATCCGAAACTTTATTCGTATATGGTACGTCAAATTTGTTGAGACTGGTTGTTTATGCAAATGGGAAAGCGGTTGGCTTTCCATAGAGTTAGAAGCAGCAGATCCGGGAAACATATGTCTGTATCCCTAAGATACTGACCTCAACACGGAACTAAATATTGCTCACCCACATTATGAGGTGCGTTACCGACGCGAATGAAGGAAATAGTTTATGCAGGGTATTTGACATATGGAAAAGGAAGATTAGAGGACAACGGAACAAACAAATACTCATAATAATCATTGCTTTGGAAACCAATTGCTTCCCGATACGACATATTACGACTGAGTACATGAACACCTCACAACAGAGTCCCCGTACGTCCAAACTGAACCTGAGCGCATGAAGACGACGCATTGTAACATGACCACCGTTCTCCTCATCGATGCCCATACACGTTCCAAGGCCCCAGGCGTGTTCCGAATCCATTAATAGCCATCCACAATGCGCTCCCGAAGTTCATTGGCAGTGTCAACAGGGCTGTTAAACATCAAAGCATTTAAGTATCCCCACACACAAAAAATCCAGCAGGTTCAACCCGGGGGATCTGGTAGGCCGTGATATTCGCGAGACAATATTGATACCCTTGCTGTTGAAGACTCTTACTACATATTCTCAAACAGCCACGAGAAAGAGTGCCATGCACCATCATGCACTTACCATATAAGCATTCTTTCATCATAAGAAATATCTTCCAAATAGCCGATAAACTTGGGCATAATTACACTTGTGTAGACGTCGTATAAAGATAACCATTGATTTCCGGGCCTTACTAGCATTATTTGCTTGTTTCATTTTCCTCTACTCGTCCCTTTTATTTGTACCTCTAACAATCAAACATCCTCTATTTACACTCATAGCGCTTACAACTGGGTCAATCTTTAATACGTAGTTAAAGGACGTGTGGAAGAAGATGGCCTTTGTGATCGTTTTCACCGAAGATGCAACCTTTTATGCCAGCAATAAGGTAATAAACAAAACATTCACATTTTAGGAGTAGAAAACCCCCACTGTGAGGACCATTTACTGCACGTGACTCTTCCAAAGTGAACGTATCATGTTTCGCTGAATCTACTATTTGCTTTGTTTTATTCTTACCCACGTAACAACTAATATATGAGATAAAATATGTTGCTACGAAAAGAGCCCTGGAATACTTTTTTAGTGATGCTGTGCTGTGACTTTCTTTGGATCATAAATTTTCAACTAAACCAAATATATTATGTTCTTATTATTCTGGATCTGGCTTTCTATTAAAGGAATATTTTTTCGTTACTGTAACTCGCCATAACGTTCAACATATCTTCCTTACTTTACAGCTATTGGAAAGGTTAGTGAAAATTATTTCGTTATCAATATTGATGTTACAGTGCGCAATGATTGTTCAAGATCAAAATTTTGCAGTGGATTTTTGTTAACAGTAAGACACCAATAAGTACCACGACTAACACGAGAACATGAGGCTATTATCCAAGAAAAAGATGTTTTTACTAAAGGTTTGCCAGACCAGAACTACGCACAGCAAGATTTCTTTTATGTTATGAAGGTAAATTATCTTTTTGCACTGTTAGTAACATATCAGCAGCCGGCGTCAACCTGTAAAACACATCACAAAATCTGCTGCTCTCCTCTGCAATTCCGGGAGCTGAAAGAAATAATTTTAGTTCACTATTACCTGTCCGCTTCTTTGCTGTATGATTGGTTTCATTTCATGCAGTTTGAATGCGCCGCGGCAGCGGCTCGTTCGTTCGTAGCGCAGCTCTGCACCACGAATGATATTTAAATAACTGAACATGTCTTAAAGGGATGGAATAAAATGCCAGGCAAGCTTATTACAAATCATAATGCAAGTTTTCACTAAGTAACTCTATTCAAAACATTTAAACAAATTAAGTTATTACACACCTTTCCAAATCTATGTCTAATGGCGTCCCTCTCTCAATCTTAACAAAAGAATGCTACGCAAGCGTACAATATAACGTCACAAGCTCTTCCTGCTCACGTAACTCCAAGAAGACGACAGAGAAATTAATGTTTGGGATTTACTATTTATACTAGTCACATATTCTCATCTTTGTTTGATATTTAATAAGTATCGTCTGTGGCGGTTTCAGTACTCGCCGACACAGATATTAAAAAAAATCAGTACATAATTCTAGACAAGAACAAAACATGACACATAATGCTTTCTCTTTATTACGTAAAGTTCACACAATCGTTGTCCACGCAATTACAATCATTCAGTTCAATTATTCTTCTCTTCTTTTTTTTAACCACATGTAATATGTGTTTTGCTAAGAGACGTTACAGAGCCGGTTACCAGCTAAAATTCGTGTTGAATTAAATCGGAATTACTAGTAGATGTCGCCCCATCTTACTATCAAAATTTTCTGTTATGAAAATTGTTTGGAAAGTATTCCTACATGTATTCTTGTAAAATGTTCAAAATGTTGTAGAGATTGTGGCCTGAAAATATCTGCGCAGAAGAATCGGATCAAAGTCAGCGAGTTTACTACGAACAGACTACTGCAGAGTTGCGACTTGCGGCAAATATAACATCTGCGGCGCAGCTGGCCACCGCTAGTTTCTAATGGCAGCTGAAATGAAAAATCAACGACTGTTAGAACGGAGAATGAACGTGCTATGTTTGTTCATCGTAAGTGGTTCTTGGATTTTCCGATGAGAAATTCAGTTAGTCGTTGTTTGGTGGCAGCCGGACTAACATCAGCCAAAATCGGGACTAGACTCGAGAGAATTCCTTGAGATTGTTATCGGCTTGTTTGAAATACATGTATGCCGATCTGTGATAATTTTTTCCTCGCTTCGTGCGCCGAAAAGCATTAAGTAATTGATTTGTGTGGGAACTTGGAATTTTATGTGAGGAAACAGTAGTGGCTGCGGTATATAGCTTGTAGGACCGATTTCTCGTGGATGGTGATTTTATGCAAAACAGTTACTGAACGAAGTCTAGCCTGAAAACAATTTGTTTTTAGGAGATCAATATCTCTGTTAGATTGGAGATTTTCTGTTTTGTTATGGGAGGTAAGTGACATTATCACATGAAGGCGTTATTTGAATTTGAAGGCGGAGAAAGCACGCACTAAGGAAATAATACCTTTGCGTTTTTGTATTAGTGGGATTGAAGGTGAACGCAAGTACTTAGGAAATAATGACTTTGCGATGTTTTGTAATGGCTTATTTTGAGATTTCACGATGAGCGTCGATGTATTTTACTTAATGTATGGAAATCTCTACATAGACACTTGGACAGTGTTATCTTTGTAAGTAGGAGAACGGATGACTTACGGTTGTATGTGCTATAGTGAAAGCAAATCTAAGTTAGTTGGATATTTGCTCGCTCGGTCTAGAATTTAGTACCTTTTCCTCTAAAAACCCTAAACGACAAAACAAAAACCATTGTTACTGAGGACACATTAACTGGCTCTCCAATCGTGCGAGTACTGTGTTTTAAACAATTTCAATAGCGGCGCATCTACGGGAAGTCCACATGAAGTAGGATTAATTTCATGTCTGTTTCAAAGTTCAAGCAGTCTGAATAGTGGCGGTGATACCCAGCCCTTTCTTCGGCTTAGAGGGATTTGTCTGATTGACCACCACTCATAAAATCAAAGATGACTTGTAGAAAGAAAACAGGCAATAAAGACAAACAAGTTTCTGTTTTAAAAAAATAAAAAAAATGTCCATAGTCTCATTGGCTCTATATTTAGTATTCAAAAATATTTTAAAATGGAAGTTCAGTTTTATAGCAAATGAATATTTTGCAAACATCGTCAGGTTAAGTATTAAAAGGAGCCAAAGCTTAGATACAGGAAAGGCTGCAACGTTATGAAAATCAAAGATAATAATTACCAAAAAACTGGAAAATATTAGTTCAGAGTTGTTAATTTCCAAAGAGAGAAATTGTTTCATATTTCTTAAATTAAAAAAAAACAACAGAAATTATCTCTAGGATTTTATTTAAAGGGGAAGATGATTAGTTCTTGAAAGACAAATAATTTACTTTTTTCTGAGAGTACGAGAATTTTAAAACGAATTAATGCGTTGGAGTTCAAGTTCTGTAAAGATATTACCGTGGTGTGTGGTTGCTGCACACAAAAGTTCTCTCTGGTTAATGACGTCAATTAAAAAAGAGAATAAATTGTATCTTTGAAAGTGCGACGTAAAATAAATATTATTTAAAACTGCAGATAAGCACACAGCAGTTAGCTGGTTCTACATAATTAGGGTGTAAATTTCAACTGGAAAGATATTTCTATGGTATTATCGGGACGACAGCTCGTATTCTTTTTAAAAAGTAGCTGAGAATTTCTGTTACGCCGTTGGATAGCGAGAAGCGTTTTCTTGTAACAGAGTTACCCACTGGAAGATTTTGCGTTGGTGGCGCCGAGTATCTAATTCTCTATCCATCGTATACTAAAGTGCGCAGCATATTCCACTGAAACTGAGATTCTCTTTGATGGTAGTTGTTGGTACGAACCGTGTAGATTTTTTGATAGATGCATTACTAAAATCAAACCACAAATAGCATCTGAGCACATCATCTTCTTAGTGGTATGTAGTGTGTGCTGTATGGAGAGAATAAATAACCAAGTAAAAGTGTCTATGTTGTGATCTGGACAGACGATGTTCTTCCACGATAGAGCTAACATAGCAGACTTTTGTCCTGTGCTTCTTGACTGTAGCTGAGTTAAACCAAAGAAATTGATTTCTGAAGTGCAACATTGCACTCCCATCATGTGTCACTATGCCTCTGTAGTGTCTAAATCGTATCATTTCAACTATGGTGGTCGTGTCTGTAGGGTGGCGCAGTACAATTCCTCATGTGTACATCGGATAGAACATGATTTACAACTGACTACAAAGGTTTAGGAACACATTCTATCACACAAACCAAATCATCCAGCAAGATTAATAACAAATGTGCTTTCAAAAAACTTTATTAATTTTGACTCAAATTACAGACTCATCACATTACTTTTTGTTCCTAAAGGCAGTGAAAGGTGGAGGCCCACGAAGACAAAGAGGCGGATTAGATGCTTTTTTCTTTGTGCAAAGATTAGGGAAGGCCTGCTTTCTGGGAGGGCCAGTGAGAAGCACGCCCTGTAGGGGCGATGGTGTAACATCCACTAAAGGCACCAACAGAGATACTTCAGGGGTGGTCTTGCTGCCGCCAAAGATGGTGAGGGGCGGCTGCTCTTCATAACCAGTTGTTTCACAGCTCCCCAAGATGGTGCAGAGAGGTGTCTCGTCTTCGACGGTGTTAGCAGCGCCGCTCAAGGTGGTCGGAAGCGGCGGCTCTTCACAAAGGTAATTGCAGCTGCCAGCAGAGATGGTGGGTTCCAGCAGCTCATCGAAATAACTGATCTCGCCACCGTCCAAGGTAGTGGGGGATGGTGGCTCGCCATCAGCTATGACGTTTCCAGTGCCTGGGGTGGTGGGTGGCAGTGGGTCAACAGGGGCATCAGCGTCACCGCTGCTAAGGACGGTGGGAGGCAACGGCTCTTCATTACCACTTGCATCACATATCCCCAAGATGGTGGGGAGCAGTGTCTCATCTGCAATGATGTTAGCAGCACCGCACAAGGTGGTCGGAAGCGGCGGCTCTTCACAAAGGTAGTTGCAGCTGCCAGCAGAGATGGTGGGTGCCAGCAGCTCATCGAAATAACTGACCTTGCCACTGTCCAAGGTAGTGGGGGATGGTGGCTCGTCATCAGCTATGACATTACCAGTGCCTGGGGTGGTGGGTGGCAGTGGGTCAACAGGGGCATCAGCGTCACCGCTGCTAAGGATGGTGGGAGGCAACGGCTCTTCATTACCACTTGCATCACATATCCCCAAGATGGTGGGGAGCAGTGTCTCATCTGCAATGATGTTAGCAGCACCGCACAAGGTGGTCGGAAGCGGCGGCTCTTCACAAAGGTAGTTGCAGCTGCCAGCAGAGATGGTGGGTGCCAGCAGCTCATCGAAATAACTGATCTTGCCACTGTCCAAGGTAGTGGGGGATGGTGGCTCGTCATCAGCTATGACATTACCAGTGCCTGGGGTGGTGGGTGGCAGTGGGTCAACAGGGGCATCAGTGTCACCGCTGCCAAGGACGGTGGGAGGCAACGGCTCAGCACCGCACAAGGTGGTCGGAAGCGGCGGCTCTTCACAAAAGTAGTTGCAGCTGCCAGCAGAGATGGTGGGAGCCAGCAGCTCATCGAAATAACTGATCTTGCCACTGTCCAAGGTAGTGGGGGACGGTGGCTCTTCATCAGCTACGATGTCACCGCCGCCTGCGGTGGTGAGCGGCAGCGGTTTCTCTTCAGCAGCGATGTTCTCAACGCCTTGGGTGGTTCGAGGCAGCAGTGGCGACGGCGATGGCGGCGGTGGCAGTGCAGGCGGCAATGGCTGCTCTTCACCAGTGATGGGGTAGCTGCCGTGCATGGTGTCGGTCATATTACAATCCTGGAAACAGAAGGATATTTGGTGTTGTGACTGACATTCTTGTATGTAGTACTGGTTTTATAGAAATCATTCGACTGTTATGTGAAGGGCATCAAATTTTTTGGATGTTCACTGACGGAAAACTTCGCAAAACCAAAATATAATTAATTCAGAGTATTGAAATTTCGATAATATATTTTTCTATGTAACATATCTAACTCATAGACATTACAATTCCGTATTTCTGGATTTCTGGGAGGTTTTCGACACTGTAAAACACAAGTGCCTTGTAGTGAAATTGCATACTTATGGAATATCGTCTCAGTTATGTGACTGGATTCGTGGTTTCCTGTCAGAGGGATCACAGTTCGTAGTAACTGATGGGAAGTCGTCGAGTAAAACAGAAGTGATTTCTGGCGTTCCCCAAGGTAGTGTGATGGGCCCTTTGCTGTTCCTTGCCTAAATAAATGATTTCGGAGAAGATCTGAGCACACGTCTTAGGTTGTTTGTAGATGACGCTGTCGTTTATCGACTAGTAAAGTCATCTGTAGGTCAAAAAGAAATAGCAAAACGATTTAGAAGAGGTATCTGTATGGTGCGAAAATTGACAATTCAACCTAAATAATGAGTGCTAAGAGGAACCTGTTAATCTTTTGTTACACGATAAATCATTCAAATGTATGGGCCGTGAATACAACTAAATACCTTGTAATGACAATTACGAACAGCTTAAATTGGAGGAAACACGAAGAAAATGTTATGGGGAAGGCTAACTAAAGAACATGTAACAGAGCTTCTAAGGTGATTCCGACACTACACTTGTCCATCCTTTCTCAGAATACTGATGCTCGGTGTGCAATCCTCACCAGATAGGATTGTCGAAGTACATCGAAAAAGTCCAAGAAGGTCAGCACGTTTTGTAACGTCGTGAAATACGGGACAGTGTGTCACTACAATGATACGGGATTTGGGATGAACATCATTAAAACAAAGGATTGTTTTTGGAGGAATCTTCTCACAGAGTTGCAATAACCAACAATATTTTGTTGATGCCAAGCTAGATAGGGAGAAACGATCACCATGATAAAATAAGTAAAATCAGAACTCGTTCGGAAAGATGTAGGTGTTTGTTCTTTTCCCGCGCTATACGAGAGAGGAATAATAGAGAATTGCGGAGGTGGTACGGCTAACCCTCTGCCATTCACTTAAATGTGATTCGCAGAATATCCATTTAGATGTAGAAGTACAAGATCACAAATTAATGTAAGCATGAACACGCTGTAGGAAATGTGAACTGGTGGTACATTAATAACCAGCGTAATCACCAGAATTTTTATTACAAACATTCAAACGTCCAAGCATTGTGTTGCATGATGCCAGATGTCAGTTTTTGGGATGGAGCTCCATGTATGTTGCACGTGGTCAGTCAGTATAGGGATGATTACAGCTAATTGTAGATGACGCTGGAATTGTAGTCCAGTTTTGTCACATATGATCGATTGAGTGCTATTTGAAATTGCACCCCAGACCGTAACTCCAGGTGTAGTTCCAGCGTGTTTAGCACGCAGGCGGTTTGGTTGCAAGCCCTCAACTTTCCTCCTTCTAACACGGTCACATCGAGCAGGCCAAGGGAACATATCGACTTTCTCACGAGTGTTTTCTGTTACAACGGTGTCATGAGAGCGAGAATTATCTTGTTGGAAAACAAGCTTGGTACGCTGTTAAATGGCAGCACAACATGTCGAATCACCAGACTGACATACAGATCTGTAGACAGGGTGCATAAGATAACAATGAGAGTGCTTCGGCTGTCGTACGAAACTGCAGCCCAGACCATAACTTCAGCCGTAGCTGAAGTGTGTTTAGCACTCAAGACAGGTTGCCTGTAGGCCCCCAGCTGCTTCCCTTCTAACCAACACACGGGCATCAATAGCACCGAGGCAGAACCAGGTTTCGTCAGAAAACACAACAGGCCTCCACCCAGCCCTCCAACAATCTGCCCCTATACACCGCAAATGGAGGTGTTTTGGGGCCATTGGATTGCACGCTACATGTCGTCTGGCTCGGAGCTGTCCTTGAAGTAGCCGAGTTTTGACAGTTTGTTGTGTCACCGTGGTGCCCACTGCTGCTCATATTGCTGCTGAAAATTCAGTAGCACGCGCCAGAGCCATACGACGAACACGATGTCTTCCATCTCGGTAGTGCCACTTGGCATTCCAGAGTCCGGTCTTCTTGCGACCGAACATTTTGGTGAGCAACGCAATATCGCAGAAGGAACATCCAGCTTCTCGTAGCCCTCTTACACGACCTCGTTCAAACTCAGTGAAGTGTTGAAATTGCTTCTTTGCCTTTTTAAAGGCATTCTTGACTTACATCAGCTAACCGCATCCAGTCTCAAAAATAATTAACATTCACCATTTCCGGGCGGGAAGGAGCGCCGGTCCCCTGCACGAATCCGCCCGGCGGATTTGTGTCGAGGTCCGGTGAGCCGGCCAGTCTGTGGATGGTTTTTAGACGGTTTTCCATCTGCCTCGGCGATTGCTGGCTGTTTCCCCTTATTCCGCCTCAGCTAGACTATGTCGGCGATTGCTGCGCAAACACGTTCTCCACGTACGGGTACACCACCATTACTCTACCACGCAAACACAGGGGTTACACTCGTCTGGTGTGAAACGTTCCCTGGGGGGTCCACCGAGGGGCCGAACCGCACAATAACCCTGGGTTCGGTGTGGGGCGGCCGAGGGGTGGAGTGGACCGCGGTAGTCGTCGTGGGGTTGCAGACCACTGCGGCTACGACAGGGACGGAGCCTCTCCGTCGTTTCTAGGTCCCCGATTAACGTAACATTCACCACCTTACAGCTTGTTTTTCAAGTAAACCCGATTTGTGTCCTCATAGTGGTGCTACTAACGCCACTCTAATGTGACTGGCGCAACAATTTAATAGACATCATTTTTCAGATGCATAAAGACGCCCATCATCTTCCGCTAATGTCACCTAACTCCCACTTGGTGTTATGATTTTTTGCGTCAGCGTTTTGAGCGGTGTGAGGGATTTTAATGTTGTGTGTGACTTCGATTAGTCTGTGCTGTAAAGGATCACCATCCTAAGAGGGGAAAGTTTATTTTATTCACGACCACCTCCTTCGCGATTTGTGTGCGTTGTTCTAAGCGTGACACTGTAGCATGTACACTATTGGCCATTAAAATTGCTACACCACGAATATGACGTGCTACAGACATGAAATTTGCCGGCCGCGGTGGTCTAGCGGTTCTGGCGCAGCAGTCCGGAACCGCGGGACTGCTACGGTCGCAGGTTCGAATCCTGGCTCGGGCATGGGTGTGTGTGATGTCCTTAGGTTAGTTAGGTTTAAGTAGTTCTAAGTTCTAGGGGACTTATGACCTAAGATGTTGAGTCCCATAGTGCTCAGAGCCATTTGAACCATTTAGACATGAAATTTAACCGACAGGAAGAAGATGTTATAATATGCAAATGATTAGCTTTTCAGAGCATTCACACATCGTTGGCGTCGGTGGCGACACCTACAACGTGCTGACATGAGGAAAGTTTCCAACCGATTTCTCATACACAAACAGCAGTTGACGGGCGTTGCCTGCTGAAACGTTGTTGTGATGCCCCGTGTGAGGAGGAGAAATGAGTACCATCACGTTTTCGACTTTGATAAAGGTCGGGTTGTAGCCTATCGCGATTGCGGTTTATCGTATCAAGACATTGCTGCTCGCGTTGGTCGAGATCCAATGACTGTTAGCAGAATATGGAATCGGTGGGTTCAGGAGGATAACACGGAACGCCGTGCTGATCCCAACGGCCTCGTATCACTAATAGTCGAGATGACAGGCATCTTATCCGCATGGCTGTCACGGATCGTGCAGCCACGTCTCGATCCCTGAGTCAACAGATGGGGACGTTTACAAGAGAACAACCATCTTCACGAACAGTTCGACAACGTTTGCAGCAGCATGGACTATCAGCTCGGTGACTATGGCTGCGGTTACCCTTGACGCTGCATCACAGGCAGGAGCGCCTGTAACAGATGTGTTACGACCCGTGGCTCTACCCTTCATTCGATCCCTGCGAAACCCTACATTTCAGCAGGATAATGCACGACCGCATGTTGCAGGTCCTGTGCGGGCATTTCTGGATACAGAAAATGTTCGACTGCTACCATGGCCAGCACATTCTCCAGATCTCTCACCAATTGAAAACGTCTGATCAATGGTGGCCGAGCAACTGGCTCGTCACAATACGCCAGTCACTACTCTTGATGAACTCAATGCCCAGGCGTATCAAGGCCGTTATTACAGCCAGAGGTGGTTGTTCTCGGTACTGATTTCTCAGGATCTATTCACCCAAATTGGGTGAAAATGTAATCACATGTCAGTTCTAGTATAATATATTCGTCAAACGAATACCCGTTTATCATCTGCATTTCTTCTTGGTGTGGCAATTTTAATGGCCTGTAGTATAGATTCGACTCGCGAGAGCGTGTAGAGTGTAGTGGTTGTTTATATTGTCGATGACGCAGTGACCAAAAGCGACGAATGTGAGACTAAATTTACTTATCGGGCCGAGTTGTGGGGCTGTTAGCAGCAAGTCACAAAAAGGGGTCAAATCATCAGCGTCCAGTAAGCGAGATCCCAGCAGTGGCAGTAGCTTGCGCACTTTCTGCATCTGCACCAGGACATGCCCTATTACTTCTGTTGGTTGGCTCAGTCACTCAATCATTCTTTGATGAATCGCAATGTTCAGCATATCCTGACGCTAGGCAGAACGATTAGACACGTAAAACAATCACTCGGTATATTAAGAAAGACAATCAACTATCAGAAACCAATATGGCAGCTTGCATTAAATATTATTAACTCTCAGTATATTGCAATGTAAGCATCATGTGAAAGGTGTCAGTAACCTGACTCCTTTGAAAAATCTAGGGCTCCATAGGACATAATATGACTGCCTGCTTTTCTTCTACGGCTCGCATAATGTTTATACGTGTAACTACCAGACAATTATCAAAGGATGGCTCCAATAACCGGAGATTATTCCATAGAATAACTGAGATTAAAAATGTTTAGCATCAGCAGATTCATTTCGTAATCAGGTCATTGCAATGCAGGACCAAAATATCTCGAAATGCACTTTTATACATCCTGTTTCACTTAGTGTACCACAAATGAGAGGCGGCCCTACCATAATACTGACCTGCCTTCACCTAAGCGTCAAATAGTCTGATGTATATGGGTAGACAGCCTTGCAAACACATTCGTCGTATTCCCTGTGCGAAGGTTTAAAACCATCAGTTTTATCAATAGCCACATCATTGGTCATACGCAAATCCTGTTTTAAAGATGTGTGTCAAGTTTTTGGATCATGCAACTAAGCTAAGCTACATATAACACAGTGAGTAATATCCTGCATAGGATAAAATTTGTGTTCCACTGGTGTGAGCAAGAGAGACACTTACCACCTGCGCCTTCTTGTTCTTCTTCGGCTTCTTCCGGTCGCCGCGGTCGGCTGCACGCCCACGGATGCAAGGGCACAAATACCGCAACATCTGCGTCAAAGAAGATCCATGTCAAGTACTATGCAGTGGTTGACGCTGTGACAATGCCTACAGTATATCATGCCCTTTTCCCTCCAAACAGCCAAATAAAATGCCACGTCACATGGTATTTACTAGAGAGGAACTCAAGTGCCTCATAATGACTGTCACGAAAGTGGAAGATGATAGACACCAGTTACGTCTGAAACTCAAATGGGCACATCAGTGAGAATACTGAAGTGGTCATAAACAATGGCGCGAAACTTCTGCGACTGCATATTCATTTCGACGCGCGATGCGTGTTCACTGTATCCAAATGCGTACTCGGTGAATGTCAAACGTGATGGAGTAGCTTATATTACAGAGCTATGAATCAGCTTGCCAACTATGATCTACGAATGTCGACGACTATACAAGAGCTCGGGCGCCGTATGACCTGCACTTTCGCCTTCCCTGCAATTCCTGATGGATTGCTTTCGGCGAGGACAACAAGTGATCTGAAACTATCGAAATGAAGACTAAAGTGCTGAATAATATGTTTCACTGACGACGACAATCCGGACACCTCGTCAGTTCGCGTAATTCCGAAGACCACAGGTAGCGGAGGACTGAGTTGTATCTTATTTCTCTATTTCTGCAAATATTCCATACAGTTCCGAACATTCGTAGACTACAAGGAATATCGGGATCAGCATGCAAGATTTGAAGAATTTTGTTAAATATGTAAGTTAGTAATAATTGCAACACATGGTTAAAATAGAAGTAGAGTACATTCCACACAAAGATTCTACAAGTTCTTGTTGTTGTTGTTGTTGTTGTGGTCTTCAGTCCTGAGACTGGTTTGATGCAGCTCTCCATGCTACTCTATCCTGTGCAAGCTTTTTCATCTCCCAGTACCTACCGCAACCTACATCCTTCTGAATCTGCTTAGTGTATTCATCTCTTGGTCTCCCTCTACAATTTTTACCCTCCACGCTGCCCTACAATACTAAATTGGTGATCCCTTGATGCCTCAGAATGTGTCCTACCAACCGATCCCTTCTTCTGGTCAAGTTGTGCCACAAACTTCTCTTCTCCCCAATCCTATTCAATACTTCCTCATTAGTTATGTGATCTACCCATCTAATCTTCAGCATTCTTCTGTAGCACCAAATTTCGAAAGCTTCTATTCACTTCTTGTCCAAACTATTTATCGTCCATGTTTCACATCCATACATGGCTACACTCCATACGAATACTTTCAGAAATGACTTCCAGACACTTAAATCAATACTGGATGTTAACAAATTTCTCTTCTTCAGAAACGCTTCCTTGACATTGCCAGCTTACATTTTATATCCTCTCTACTTCGACCATCATCAGTTATTTGGCTCCCCAAATAGCAAAACTCATTTACTACTTTAAGTGCCTCATTTCCTAATCTAATTCCCTCAGCATCACCCGACTTAATTAGACTACATTCCATTATCCTTGTTTTGCTTTTGTTGATGTTCATCTTATATCCTCCTTTCAAGACACTGTCCATTCCGTTCAACTGCTCTTCCAAGTCCTTTGCTGTCTCTGACAGAATTACAATGTCATCGGCGAACCTCAAAGTTTTTATTTCTTCTCCATGAATTTTAATACACTCTCCGAATTTTTCTTTTGTTTCCTTTACTGCTTGCTCAATATACAGATTGAACAACATCGGGGAGAGGCTACAACCCTGTCTTACTCCCTTCCCAACCACTGCTTCCCTTTCATGTCCCTCGACTCTTATAACTGCCACCTGGTTTCTGTACAAATTGTAAATAGCCTTTCGCTCCCTGTATTTTACCCCTGCCACCTTTAGAATTTGAAAGAGAGTATTCCAGTCAACATTGTCAAAAGCTTTCTCTAAGTCTACAAATGCTAGAAACGTACGTTTGCCATTCCTTAATCTTTCTTCTAAGATAAGTCGTAAGGTCAGTATTGCCTCACGTGTTCCAGTGTTTCTACGGAATCCAAACTGATCATCCCCGAGGTTGGCTTCTACTAGTTTTTCCATTCGTCTGTAAAGAATTCGTGTGACTTATTAAACTGATAGTTCGGTAATTTTCACATCTGTCAACACCTGCTTTCTTTGGGATTGGAATTATTATATTCTTCTTGAAGTCTGAGGGTATTTCGCCTGTTTCATACATCTTGCTCACCAGATGGTAGAGTTTTGTCAGGACTGGCTCTCCCAAGGCCGTCAGTAGTTCCAATGGAATATTGTCTACTCCGGGGGCCTAGTTTCGACTCAGGTCTTTCAGTGCTCTGTCAAACTCTTCAGCAGTATCGTATCTCCCATTTCATCTTCATCTACATCCTCTTCCATTTCCGTAATATTGTCCTCAAGTACATCGCCCTTGTATAGACCCTCTATATACTCCTTCCACCTTTCTGCTTTCCCTTCTTTGCTTAGAACTGAGTTTCCATCTGAGCTCTTGATATTCATACAAGTCGTTCTCTTATCTCCAAAGGTCTCTTTAATTTTCCTGTAGGCAGTATCTATCTTACCCCTAGTGAGATAGGCCTCTACATCCTTACATTTGTCCTCTACAAGTTCTTAAGGAATGTTATCTGTTCCTCCTTCCGTTATTAATTGCAAGTTTTCAGTAGCTTTGTTACCCTCTGACACTAATACTGAACCCTCTGTGCCTTTCAAATCGATTCCCATTTCTTCCTCTATCACGTCAGTACACAGTTCCTCCCATGTGGACACATTTAACATACCCTTTCCTCTTATAGAGGTCTTTTCTGGGTTCAACAGTCGAATTTCTTCAGCGTTCTTAATGCTGACGCCATTTGCATTTACTCTGACGTATACACCCGCTGAAACAATCGTTCCGACTGATATTTCCTTTTCGATATCTTCGAATTATTCCTGTGCCTGTTCGTTTTAGATTCCATGAATTCCTGTTCATTTCATTGCTGAATATATTTGTACCTCTTTCATCAGTTACTTCATGTATGTGTCCACAGTCTCAAAGTAGATTCTAAATTATAAAATCACTTTAAACCACAATAATCTGCACCATTTACATGTTTCACTTTACTGGAGAATTTCAGCCTTTGGTCGTTTTGAAATGTGTAACGTAGATTATGTGTGTGTGCACTCTCATACCCTAACTCGCACTCCGCCGCAGAGAAAGAGTAATTCTGGGAACTGCGGTAACATCATTTTTATCGCAGTTCATTTTCAGCTGGATGTTTATATATTTTACGACAGAAGTGCTTACAAAGACTTAAGAGTCGTTTCATCGAGATTCCATTCATTTTGGGCAAAGTATCTACAAATGTATCATGATAGTTGATAGTTCCGATGTGTTGTAGCGAATGTGCATGATACGCCCTCGGAATCGTGCCCCACACCTTAGCACCGATGTAGAAGAAATTATGTGTAACTTGACGTTGTAGATAAGTAACTGAAAATGTTACAGATTCGGATTTACCAACTTTATAGCAGTGTCCAATTAACTCACATACACCAATTGAACTTCCGAGATTCCAAGCGGTATGTTGCGAACTACCCACAGAGCATCACTATAGGCTTACTGCGTCTGTTGTCGCACAGTTTCATATCTCAGTCCTCAGAGTCTCAAATATGACCAACAGCATTATTAGACACTGACACGAAATACAATTGAAACTAACGGTAGTCTCCAACGGAAAAGAGCTACGTAAGTTCCAGAAAGGCTCTTAACGTAAAGTTTAATTCCTCAGACTGATGCTATGCAACAGCACACGGTGCCTCCAGCCACTGCCTATTGCTCAGTGCTTCGCTAGTCAGCAATGTTTAGAAGTGAGCAGTTCAGAATGGACACTCTACCACCCACATTTTTAAATGTGACACACATCACCATACAGAAGAATGCTGAAGATAAGGTGGGTAGATCACGTAACTAATGAGGAGGTATTGAATAGGATTGGGGAGAAGAGAAGTTCGTGGCACAACTTGACTAGAAGAAGGGATCGGTTGGTAGGACATGTTTTGAGGCATCAAGGGATCACAAATTTAGCATTGGAGGGCACCGTGGAGGGTAATAATCGTAGAAGGAGACCAAGAGATGAATACACTAAGCAGATTCAGAAGTATGTAGGTTGCAGTAAGTACTGAGAGATGAAGAAGCTTGCACAGGATAGAGTAGCAAGGAGAGCTGCATCAAATCAGTCTCAGGACTAAAGTCCACAACAACAACAACACATCACCAATGCTATATATTCTAAAATGACAATGAACTGAAACTGGTAGTTAATGTGAGTTAAATACATGATATAATAAAGGCAATTTGCATGATAAAACTGGCAGGCTACGGTGGTTTAAAGTAGCTACCTCTTTCTTTCTTTTCTGAATTGAACTATATCTTCCTTTAACCAAGGTTTCTTCAAACTTACCACTCTCGCATTTATATTTCTTGTGTCTTAACTTCCTTTCTTGCCCTATTGAGAGATGTCCATTCCTCTTCAACAAAACTGCCTGCTTCTGTGTATATCTTCCACTGCAGTATCTGATTTTAAAATCCCTGTCTCACTAGGTTGTAATGTAGGTGCTGTCTTCTCATGTCTCCGAGCCTTTTCCAAGTAGAGCTCTTCCACTTGTGATTCTGTAATGGTATATTGCTATTTACAGCTGAAATTTATTTCAGAACTCAAGGTATCTTTATCGTCTCTCATTCCTAATACCGACACCGTATTCTCCCGTGACTCTCTTGTTCCTTTCTCTGCTACAGCATACCAGTCCGCCATGGTTATTAGCTTTACGAGTCCCTTTCACTGTCGTCGTACACTTTCCCCGTCTCTTCCTCCTCTGCTCGTGACTTAACATGTATACCTGACTTCCTTTTGTTAGTTATACTTTTCTTTCAGTTTTGACGAAATTAACTTTGCCACTGAGCAGTTCACAGTAATTCCACTGCGTGGCCTTCTCTCCTCTTGGAAATGAATCCCACTACCGTTACACCATTTTCTGCTGCTTTGGATATTATCCTTCATTATTCAAGCCAGAAATTCTTATTTTCTTTCCATTTTAGCCGGCCGGAGTGGCCGAGCGGTTCTAGGCGCTACAGTCTGGAACCTCGTGACCGCTACGGTCGCAGGTTCGAATCCTGCCTCGGGCATGGATGTGTGTGATGTCCTTAGTTAGGTTTAAGTAGTTCTAAGTTCTAGGGCACTGGTGACCTCAGCAGTTAAGTCCCATAGTGCTCAGAGCCATTTGAACCATTTTTCTCGTTTTACTTCAATGACACAACTATATATGGAGCCTTTCTAGTTCCCTTTTTCGTATCTTTCAGCTCCCCTGCGACGTTCTGACTTCTGACGTTCCACATTCCAATTCGTAGAGTGTAACGGTATTGTGGTGGTTCTATCATTTTCTCATGGCCGCCTACTCTTGGATAGTTCCTTCCTGGATGTTCGAATGAGAGACTGGGTCTGACTATTTTTGCCAATGGAGAGCCATTAATGCTGCTTTTCTCAGACAGAGGCCACATTTCTTATGGATAGACATTACTTCTTTTTAACGCAGTGTTTTTCAACGTCTTGAGCACAGTCATACCGCTAGCCACTGGTAATTATTCCTCTTTACGGTCGGTTTCCTATAACATAGGTCAGATGTTGCACAAAACCTCTATCCGCTGCTCTGCCATAATTGACTAGGCTGTTGGAAAATGAGGGTTCCGGAAGTTCTCGGTGCCGTAGTTGAGACTTTTACTCAAAATGTATGCCGTAGCTAGGGTCTAATCCGGCACCTAGAGCTTTTTGATCCGTAGTCCAAGAAGCTACCGCTAGACCGACAAAATCTACAACAGATGTTAACATGGATTATTGCATGGAAATAGGTCCGAGATCTTCTAGCTACGCGATCGGTGACCAGCCTTTGCTGTTCGTACTATCCTCCCAGAATTAGAAGTTATCTGTACGTGTGTCTAGCCGTGAGAAAGACTGACTGTTGGGGATTTAGCGAAAGGAGTCCAAGTGTATGTTAGTGAATTCACGTTCGACGCAGATTGCTTAGAAAGCTACATAGAGTATTTCGTGAATACTGTTCTCTGTCGTGGTCTGTTACAGGGCAGAAGGCAGAAAATATTCAGAGAAGTGTGCAATCTTTACGCTGATAATGCCGTAAACAGTATGAAAGGGAACCAGTGGTTGGGAAGAAAATGAGGCAGGGTTGTAGCCTATCCCCGATTTTATTCAATCTGTATATTGAGCAAGCAGTAAAGGAAACAAAAGAAAAGTTCGGAGTAGGTATTAAAATCCATGGAGAAGAAATAAAAACCTTGAGGTTCGCCGATAACATTGTAATTCTGTCAGAGACAGGAAAGGACTTGGAAGAGCAGCTGAACGGAATGGACAGTGTCTTGAAACTAGGATATAAGATGAACATCAACAAAAGCAAAACGAGAATAATGGAATGTAGTCGAATTAAGTCGGGTGATGCTGAGGGAATTAGATTAGGAAATGAGACACTTAAAGTAGTAAAGGAGTTTTGCTATTTGGGGAGCAAAATAACTGATGATGGTCGAAGTAGAGAGGATATAAAATGTAGACTGGCAATGGCAAGGAAAGCGTTTCTCAACAAGAAAAATTTGTTAACATCGAATATAGATTTAAATGGCAGGAAGTCGTTTCCGAGAGTATTTGTATGCAGTGTAGCCATGTATGGAAGTGAAACGTGGACGATAAATAGTTTAGACAAAAAGAGAATATAAGCTTTCAAAATGTGGTGCTACAGAAGAATGCTGAAGATTAGATTGGTAGATCACATAACTAATGAGGAGGTATTGATTAGAATTGGGAAGAAGAGAAGCTTGTGGCACAACTTGACTAGAAGAAGGGATCGGTTGGTAGGACATGTTTCTGAGACATCGAGGGATCACCAATTTAGTATTGGAGGGCAGCATGGAGGGTAAAAATCGTAGAGGGAGACCAAGAGATGAATACACTAAGCAGATTCAGAAGGATGTAGGCTGCAGTAGGTACTGGGAGATGAAGAAGCGTGCACAGGATAGAGTAGCATGGAGAGCTGCATCAAACCAGTCTCTGGACTGAAGACCACAACAACAACAGTGGTGGTCTGTTACAGGGCGGAAGGCAGAAAATATTCAGAGATGTGTGCAATCTTTACGCTGATAATGCCGTTAACAGTACTCCACAAAACCTAATGGGTGACGCTGCAAAAAGTGCGTAGTGCCATACTTTCAGATTTTCGAGTGACCACATTTCACTACGACGTGTAGCTGTAGATTTGACGTCGCTCTGGAAAGCGAAGCGTCCTTTTCATAGAAGACCCTCGTTCCCTGCTGCCTCTGATCACTTTCATTTTGTATTTGGTAAGACATGGTGAGAAACATAACTTACTGTTGCTCCTACTTGTTTTCATTCATTTCTGCACATTATGCGTGAAACTGCAGGACAAGGCCAATTCTAGCTATGCACATACATGGAAGAAATATAACTTGTAGCCCAGGCGTTATACGACAGAGTAGTATCTCGTAAACCGTATCAGCGGCACACTTCGAGAAATTTGTGATCTTCAACGGAGCACTGAATGGAGAGCACCTTGCTGGTCGGAATGTGATGAAAACTACAGTAAAAGGTTGCTTAAATAATTCGACGCTGATGTTAGACCAGAATTATTATTATTTTTTGGAAGTTTTCGTCTGGAGTTTTCATCCCCTTTGTCACATAGACGAAATTTTGTAGAATATAGAATCTACAGAAAATTATCTTCCATCTGGAATTAAAGCAGTCGCATCCTTTCTGCTTCAATAATACAGAAATTGATGTGGTTCAATTTGGAAATAATCTCCCCAATTGGATGTTACTTCAAAAATGACCAAAGGCGAGTAGCACTCGCACACCGACGGTTCCGTAGAAACTGATTTAGGTATGTAGACAGCTCATCCAATCCGGAAATCGAGAATCTCGACAATTTTCGCCTGTTATCGACACTGATACTCCCAAGATATCGGTACCAAGGATTGCAAGAGCCTCGAAAATGTTTTCATTTCAAGTCTGAAGTCAGAAAACAAATGAAGATAACAATTTTTTCCTCCGGTATAATTACAGATTTAGAGTTTGCCAATTTTTTTTCCTTTGCATGTACTGTGAAACCTTGTTTCTTGCCAAATTTCATGGTTCTAGACCAACGGGGTGCAACCCATAGGTTTACACGAGTGAGTTCGCGAGAATCGGCATGTGTGACATAAAAGGTCGTACCTTGCGGTTGCATTGGTCAGAATCTTACGTTTACTACACCAGCAAGGGTTCATAGACCTTAGGATGTGACATAATTTTGCAACTTGATAAGTCTACCTGTTCCTGTGAAAAAGGGGGCTTGACAGACGGATGGATATACAAATTCTGATAACAAACGAGAAAAAAATCATGTGATATAATTACACATTAACAATTTTCGGATTTTTTCCCTTTGGTTGTAATGTGAAACTTTTCTTATTTGAAAACTTCATTATTCTAGGCCACCGGGGAATATGCTATAGGTTTTTACTCGTGAGTTTGCCAGTATCAAAATATTTGACACAAATGGCCGTATCTTTTGGTAGCACTGTTTTAGAACGTACAAGTTCTTACATTGTCAAGAGACCGATACCGTAGAAAGTGCCACAAGTTTAAATACGTCTGCTCTTTCCTAAGGAAAAAGGTTTTTAACAGTCGGCCGCGCTGGGTAGCCGTGCGGTCTCAGGCGACCTGTCACGGTTCGCGCGGCTCCCCCGTCAGAGGTTCGACTCCTTCCTACCTGTCCTACTTGTCCTTACTGTAAGTTAGATTAAGTAGTGCGTAAGCCTAGGGACCGATGACCTCAGCAGTTTGCCCCATAGTCCCGACCACAAAAATTTTTAACAGTCGGACATTGCATTGCATCATGAGAGAAAGACAAATGGACAACAAAGTGAATCTAAAAGGGTTCCATTTTTACCTACTGAGGTGCGGAACCCTAAAAATTATACTCTTTTAAAATTTGTCTACAGCAAGGAATGATGAAAGTACATGCTACGTGCAGCATTCCGCTCTTTTTAGAGCTTTGTACAAAGATCATCAATCTTCTCTTCCACCTATCATTTTATCTTTCCCTGTTGGGCAGCAAAGATTCATTCAATCCTTCACCTGTTGTGAAAGTTAAGAAAGATAAGAAAATGAAAGAAAAATAAACTGTTCAAGGTGACTCAAGTCCCGTATTGTCTTTCATAGTTTGCGAATTTCGAGACGGCAGACGTGGAGGAACAACACGTCTGCAATAAATTTTCCGTGAAAATCAGGACAGCTTTTACAGATACACATCAAATGATGCAAGAGTTTAAGCCGTACTCGGTGTTACGAATGGTTGACACGATTTAAAAATGGCAGCACGGAAATCAAAGATGACCCTCGTTTAGGGACGCCTTTCGACTTCTACCGACGACGCTCATGTCAAAAACGTCAAGAAACTCTTCGTCTCAATCGAAGAGTGACAGTGCGAGAGATTGCAGGAGAATGTAACATTGTAATTGGATCATGTCGTGAAATCCTGATACAGCATCTTGGAATACATCGTGTTGCCGCCAAGTTGGTCCTACGGCTCCTGAGTCAAGATCAGAAAGATCTTCGCTACGCAATCTGTGAAGAGCTTTTGGATCATTCAAATGAGAACGAGATATTCCTTAGGAGAATCACCACTGTTGATGAGACATGGGTCTACGGTTATGATGTCGAGACGCTTAAGAGGAAGAAGATTTGTGATGACAGACGAGATAAAAGAAAATTCGCAGACGTCGCTTCGCGCGATCCAGCGAAAGGCGTACCAAGACTGCTTCCGAAAGGGGAAACGGCCTTGGGTACGGTGTATCGATTGTCGAGGAGGCCGTGCACAATAAGCAAAAGTTTAGCGTAGAAAAATTTTGTGGACGTAGTTCCGGGATTTTTTGAACACACCTCCTAACTTTTCCATACATCTTTATTTCTTTTTCTGCCTTCCCTTGTACATCCTTCCACCCTGAATAAAAATCTCATTCCTTGAGCCTATATTCTACTTTCTTGGTGTCTTGTTGTTGCCCATGCCTCACTTCCATAAGTATGGGTTGGTAATGCTATTGTTTTATAAAATTTCAGGTGGGTTTCTTTCCTGGCTTTATTCCGTAAACTTTTACGATGTTTCCACATATGGAAGTAAATTTATTTAATTTTTGTCTTCGTTATGGTTATATTCGCATCCTAGATATTTAAAATGTTTTACTTGCTCCAAGATTTTATTATTCGAGACTTTGAGATATTATTGGTTGTCTGCCCTGAAACTAACTTTCGTTTTCTCTACCGACGGTGTTAGGTTATAAAATGAAACTGTCTGTTGCAACTTACAGACGCCTATCTGAGGGTGATTTTCATTCTCTGTAATCAGAGTCAGATCTTGTGCATTCAAAGTTACATCTAGCCTAGTGCTACGATCTAAAAGAACTCCATTTATTCCAACATCTTCCACTTGCTGGTAACTTAATCCATGAATAGAACTTCATTCACATATATATTGAAGAGTGTTGGAGATATACAGCATCCTTGTCGTATCCGTTTGTTTGCGTTAATTGGCGTTGTTGTTTTGCTTCCTGCACCTATAACAATTTCGGTGTTTGTGTATAGAGTCTTAATAGTATTTATGAGGTGAGATGGATAGCATCTTTCACTCATGATATTCCATAGTGTTGCTCTAATCACAGTATCGAATGCTTTCTCATAATTCACAAAAGCAAGATTGGTTTCCCTATTTAACTCTCGTCTCTTTTCTGTAACTTGTTCCAGTGTAAATACATGGTCAACAGCCGATCGCCCTTTTCTAAAAGCTCATTTTTCATCAGATATTAGCTTTTAGATGGCATTTTTAAGTCCTGCACTAAGGACTTTGGTGTATAATTGATAGCACAGACGAGCGCAAATCGGCTCAATGAGAAACGCTCCAGTTCAGACCGAAAAAGGGGCAAAGCTTGCGCAGTGGCAGAAACTAACCTTATAGCTGCTGGCACAGTCTGCCGTAACTGGAAAAGGGACGCGTATCAAACCACATGTTAACTTTTGACATTGTTGTGGCGTCTAATGTCGCGTTCTATTCAGTATATTAGATTAAGGCGCTAAATAAATACGTTTGATTATTTTCCTTTAGTTGCATTACTCGTAGGAAAAAAAAGTAATTACTTTGACATCTGATAACTAAATACTCCTCTGACTACTACCTATAGTCATGAAAATATAGTAGGCCAACATGAAAGCTTATTTACAATAAAACATAACCAATGAACGACAAACTAACCCTAGGCTAAACCCAGAAATAAATAAATGAATAAATATAACTCACCATACACAAAACCTAGGCTTATGTTTTGTTATATATTTGAAATGTCATTCAGCAGATGATATGGAGGTGTGCGCCCCTTTTCGCTGAACAAGACGATTTACATTTGATGCGATCGATCTCGCACTTGCAACTCGCAGAACTGCATTGAGATGTGCGTCAAAGTGGCTCTTCGTGGAGATCTATTTATCGTCATTAGCGAGAAAAGTTCTTACACAGACATGTTGAGCCGAGCATTGATAGCGGTTTGGCAGGCATTTTGTGCATATTTGGGAAATCTGTTCGTAAAAAACGTTCTTATAACTGTGATAGACTTGTTCGTGATTAATATTTAGCCTTCAATTCACTATCACTTCGATTTGTTACAGCAGTCGAAAAGGGTACAGCATGCACTTTCAGACCCATCGACAAATCGTCCAGATCTCTAAATCCGATGGAAAATTCCTTCACAATGGTCGCAAGAGTACCTGAAAATTTTGCGCGATTGATCTTGAGCTAAACTCGACTTCTGCATTGACAGCTTGGGGAAATGGGCTAAATCGCCTTTCAACGTCGGATGCATCCAAAGCTCCAACATTTGCTTGAAAGTAGTAATACTGTCGACAAAATGATTATTTAGTCTGTTGCTTCGCTACAATTTAAGATCAAGTTTATTCATATAGGATCTGATGTCGGTGAGAAATACTGACTCATTAAATCCATTTAGGATCAATGACTTCATGAACGGGACGCCTCTTCATTTCCATGAATAGAACTATTTCGCCCAACAAACCAAAAAATCAATTCAACATATTACTACTACTGAGCCAACGAACTTCACAAAAGAACGCAATATCAACAAATTCACACTCAATATCCTTCAGCAGAGCTTTAAATTGTGTGTTCAAAAATGGTTCAAATGGCTCTGAGCACTATGGGACTCAACTGCTGAGGTCATTAGTCCCCTAGAACCTAGAACTAGTTAAACCTAACTAACCTAAGGACATCACAAACATCCATGCCCGAGGCAGGATTCGAACCTGCGACCGTAGCGGTCTTGCGGTTCCAGACTGCAGCGCCTTTAACCGCACGGCCACTTCGGCCGGCCTAAATTGTCTGTGATTCACTCCATGACTCTTAATAAAATTAACTGTTCTCACTACTACAGTCATTACATTCGCCATTGCGACGTTTATCGCGCACAGGATTTGTTGATGAATCAAACAATGCACAGGTAAGAACCTCACTTCACGTTCCACTCGTTTGCTTATCAGACGATCCATAAGCCCCGCTCTACATCCGATCATACAGGGTGCTCCATCAGTGTCAACTGAAACGAGCTCTACCCACGGTAGACCAAACCTGATAAGAACGTCTTCCACGCACTGCAGTATGTCGTCACGTGTTGTGGTGTCTTTGAGCGAACATAACTTAAAGAGTTCCTCCCTTAGTACTAAGTTTGTATCAACACGTGCCGGCAGTCGTGGCCGAGTGGTTCTAGGCGCTTCAGTCCGGAACCGCGCTGCTGCTACAATCGCAGGTTCGAATCGTGACTCGGGCACGGACGTGTGTGATGTCCTTGCGTTGGTTAGGTTTAAGTAGTTCTAAGTTCTAGGGGACTGATGACCATAGCTGTTAAGTCCCATAGTGCTCAGAGCCATTTGAACCATTTGAACCTTCCTCAATTAGATTATTTAGTAGATTAAGTCTAAATGATAATTAAATCGACACCCTAGCTGCAAACGGGCGTTTATAAACATCATTGGGCTCATGTTGAAAATGTGTGGCCCGACCGGGACTCGAACCCGCTCTACCCGACTGAGTCATCAAGGGCACAGAGGGTATTGCGCCTTGTACGCTCCCCGTGAGACCCACATTCTCAACATGTCCACACCACTACATTCGTAGTGTGCCTAATAGATGTTTGTCCATCACACTCATTACTCATGGCAGATTAATCTACCAAGTCCCGTACGAGTTGGGGCACAGTGTGTGCGTTCACACAAGAAGGCCAATGGCGGGGTGGATATATTTTAACTATGTATGAAGGTAGTATCTGTTTCTGAAAGAACAGATCCCATTGATGACCGTGTAGCTTCTCTAGAATGAAATGATAATTAAACCGACGCCCTAGGTGCAAACAGGTGTTGGGGACATGTTGAAAATGTGCCCCGACCGGGACGCGTGCAAGGGATAAGTCCCTGCAGGCACACTATCCTCTGTGCCCTCGGTTGCTCAGACGGATAGAGTGTCTGCCATGCAAGCAGGAGATCCCGGATTCGAGTCCCGGTCGGAGCACACATTTTCAACATGTCCCCAAAGATGTATATAAATGCCTGTTTGCTGCTATGGTGTCGATTTAATTATCGGGCTTCAATGGTATCTGTTCTTTCGGGAACAGATACTACCTTCATACACAGATTAAGTCTATTTCACCCTCTACACCTTCATACTGTTGAAGTGATGTGTTCTGTAGTGACGTTCTAAATTGCACTTTTTATGCCTAATATTTTACCACATGCGAAACATTGTGTTCCTCCTTCGCTTTCGGTAAACAAGTAATCACACTCCCAACTACGGTTGAACTGTAAAATGGAACGCCGCTTCGCCGCATTGCTTTCGCTAGTCATTTCAGCTACACAACGCACTGTACCATAACATAACATACTCTGCCACGCAGATGGCTGTAGCTATGCTTGAGCCTTGACTGCACACGTCGCCATCTAGTCTTTACAGCGCAAACTACCAGACAGGCGTCAGCTCTCTAGGCTCCTCCACTCTTCCTGCGCTCAGGCAGATGGCTTCGGGAGCGCCGCTCTCTCGTTGCCTACCTATGATTTATAGGCTCAGACCAGGAGACTTATACCTCAGTAGTTGCTCCATTTATTTTTGTATCCATTTTCAAAGGTAGAAATTACTTTGGCTCTCAGCCAGCCTTTTGGTACCTTCTTATTTCTCCAACATTGATTAAATGTGTGTAGAAGTCTTCACAGTTCCAAATTGGTATCATCTAAACCAGAGGCTTTCCTTTTTTTTAGGTTTTAGAGCTTCCATCAGTTCTCTCATATCAATATCGTCCAGGCCTTTAGTGTAATTTAGTTCAGGTAACGTTTGAATTAAAGTCTCATCAAATCACAATTATTTATAATGAGCTATCCATTCGTTCTCTCCTATATTACAAACATGTATACGATAATTTTCTTGTCTGTTGAGTGATTTCATCAACATATAAGTGATACGTTGTGTGCCTTGTAAATCAGGCTCTATATTGCTAATAAAGATTTCCCATGATTCTGCATGTGCCTTCCAAGTTACGTACTTCAATCTGTTTCCACCTCTGGCGTCCAATTCCTTACTGCTCTGCGTTTCCTGTATTTACTTGTCTTCCCTGGAACCTCATTAGCTATATTTGATACGGCTGTTTTTAAGTTTTTCCATTCTTATTCCAGTTGTTCTATCGTTTCTAAAATTGCTGAGCAAAGATAGCGGAGGGAACGTAATGAAATGGTTATTTGGACTCTGGTACCTCACTTATGGTGACACAGAGAGCTGCACATCTTCAGTGGGTCAAACGACACAAAATCTTGGCGCTGCCTGGAGGAGGGTAATGTGGTCGAAGGAGTCACGATTTTCCTCTTTTCTAACGATGCAATGCGTCGAGTCACCTGTGGCCAAACGAGGGTTTCACCCTCAGTGAGTGCAGGGTGCAGTTCAAGCTGGAAGTGGTTCTTCGTACCATGACTTGGGCCCACATGGCTGGTTAACCAAAACAGGAGCGACATCGTTTATTTCAACACTCCAGACGAACAGGTGTTGGCATCTCTTCTACATTTTCGTGAAGAGTTTTCTACGGACTCTCCCGTCTTCTAAGATGATGACAGCCGTGCTCACAGAGTCGCATGCATTAACTTCCGTTCTGAGTGACACCCTGGCTCGCTATTACACTGCGACGGGCAGGTAAAATCACTCCATCACAATCACAAACAAACCGCCAGGAACTGTTTGGAACAGCGGGTGAAATATCCTTGAAATTTGGCACCTCTGTGGGGTGTAACGATCGGTGAATGAGTATAGCTGGATATGGAATGCTGCGAGAATTTTGTGAACTCTTTTTCGCTGCATTGAGAACAATATCAAAGTTAGACGCAGTGTGACTCGCTGTTAGCGCGAACTTTCCTGGGAGAGAGTAATTCCTTGTCTAGCATGCCTTATGGCAGTACGCCTGCGCACAGAGGGTGTGCGAGCCGGTAATTTCCAAGAAGCGTTGCTATCGAGCACGCGGCTTCCGAACGACGTATATCGTAAGACGAAAAAACAACGACCGCCCGGTAGTCATGGCGGGAGACGCGGAAATTGTTTAGTGCGTTGCAAAGGAACATCGTGTAACGTTTACTGTTGTAATTTGGAATGAGTGAAGTCGTTGTAATCTGGCGAAACTTAATTCCTCGATTGCGTCGCGTGCTATGTTGTTTGGATATCTGTTAGGAATATGGATTGCTGCCAAATAACGATTTCAGGAATAGTCTGAATTGTCATGAACACAGCTGTGTAAAACTTTGTAAGAGATGCGACGACGGTGATTTCCCATTTCAAGTGTACTGCACGCAGTGTCAGATAAGGACGTCGATAACGAAAAGCAGATGGTTCCACAATTGTTAAGTTGACCATTGAAGAGAGCATTATTTTAGTCTCGTGCTGGGTAGAGGACTATACCCTGCAAGCGACCATTCCCTAAACCTGAGTTATCGACAAACACCATTTGTGACTAATGCGGGATCTGTCGAGAAATCTGCAGTCTGAAAATCACAAACGACTGTGTTCCTATAGATGGACAAAGCAAGATAGTTGAAATAGACAAATCGCATACAGCCACTCGGAAATACAAGAAAGGGCGGTAATTAAAAATTAAATTGAACATACACGAATCTTCGGAGGCAGTGAAAGGGAATTCCTGGAGTGATTCATAGTTCTAGTATATTCGACGGACAAGAAAACTTCAGTATCTCTCATGAAGCACTTCATCTTGCCAGGAACCAACGTTATAACAGACGGCTTTAAGTCCCAAAATACCTTGGAGAAAGACGGATTCCAACATGAAATCGTAAATAATTCTGTGAAATTTGTCTCTTCGCACGATCCATCTCTCCACACAGAATATGGAACTAATGCGGAAATCTGTCAGATCGTCGTTTAAAGGATAGAGGAGACAGGGACGAGATGCACGTCTTCCAGTACCTGTTCATTAACAACTTGCAGGTGAGTGGGAATAATGAACCTTCTGAGACTGCTAATATTCCCCAGAAAAATACCTAGAATTTACCTGAGTAGCGGGAAAAGAGGATTGCTTCCGGTGGCGTTTGCAAACCACAGAATAGCCCATGATGAAGACGTGGCTGACGACTGAAGTAAGTAAAATTATTAATTTTCTTTGTAATTAATGTTAAGTTAATGATTATTCGTTCTTTGTCGTTGCCATGGTCACCACAATGAACAGTATCCATATTTGCCGCCACGAGAGTCGTGCGGTCGAAATAATTTTATATCGGACGGAGCCCGAGCGTTCGACGGGCAACGCTCCTTGGAAATTACCCGCCAGTCCGTAATATCTTGACAAGCAGAGGCAAATTTATACCTTTGCGGTAACTGTTACGTAAAAGGATCATTTAAGTAATGCTCCGCTACGGTCGCAGGTTCGAATCCTGCTTCGTGCATAGATGTGTGTGATGTCCTTAGGTTAGTTGGGTTTAAGTAGTTCTAAGTTCTAGGGGACTGATGACCTCAGCAGATAAGTCCCATAGTGCTCAGAGCCAACTGAACTATTTTCTTAGTAATGCTAAAGTAGACTGAAGGACGTGTCTTTAATATAGTCTGTATAATATTTCCTTTCATATCACAATAAAAAAGTCAGTTGCTTAGCACAACCGTAATACAACAACATCGTTACTTCCAGTAAGCATACATTTCTCGTTTGTTAAACAAACACTTTTTCATAATATGTAATCGGCGTAAATTACTAACACATAAACAGAAGTTTAGCTTTTATTAGGCTGTTTAATGTTGTTAATTGTGTATTATGTTTCGATTTGCAGTTCTGAAGTTGCCAGGTTATTGCAGTTATATGTTTTCATCAACTAGTTTGTTGACAAACTTTGATCAGGATACCAGAGCACCTCAATCGAAAAAGTGTTCTGAAACGCTGTTTCCGAGATGCAGCACTTCCTGGGACTTACGATGTACTGTTCTGCAATGCTAGTAAAACTTATATTGGTCGCCCAAAAAGTCTGGAAAGTGGCATAAAGTTAGCCCCCTCGCAGAACGGAAGCGCTTAAGCCGTATACACTGCAGAAACATTTAAACGATACAGGGAACCTTAATACAGCCTGCTCTAAGATAAAAAAATGCTCTGGCATCAAGAGACAGATATCAAGCTCAAGTCTTTGTCCGGCAAACGCTTTTATCAACACAGAACAGATCGGTCTGCTACCACATCCTTAATAAAGTATTCACCTTCGTTGTACTCGCCATCTCAGAGCCACATAATTTCAGAAACACACCACCCTAGCTCGCACTTCGCTACAGAGCGAGAGATTAATTCCGGGAATGTTTGCTGTAATCATTATATTCACAATTTTCCCATGGAACATAGTTTGTAAAAGATGGAGATCTTGAAGTTCATACGTTTTTCGAATGAGGCGCTCAAAAAGAACTGAGGGGTGGGGGGAGGGATTTATCGAGGTTCCATTCATAATGGCCAAATTGTCAGTTTATCCTCTTTCTGATTCTACACAAAAATCAGTGTAGCTCACTTTTTGTACGTACAATGAGGCGAAAAAAGTCGTGGGAACCCTCATAACATTGTGTTGGGTCTCCTTTTGCGATGCATAGCACAGCAATTCGACGTATCGTGAACTCAACATGTCGTTGGAAGTCCCACGCAGAAACATTCAACCATGCTGCCTCCTTAGGCGTCCATAACTGCGAAAGCGTTGCCAGTGGAAGAATTTCGTCATGAACTGATCGCTCGATTAAGTTCCATACATGTTCGATAGAATCCGTGTCAGCGAAGTGGGTGGAATAAACACAGGCTCGAACTGTCCAGAATGTTTTCATGCCAGTCACGTAAATCTGTGGCCATGTGACAATTCCATCGTTGTTTGCGAACATTAAGCCCATGAACGGCTGCAGAGTGTCTCCAGTTATCAGAAAATAACCATTTACAGTCAATGATCAGTTCAATTGCACCTGTGAACACCATTATAGAGCCATCCATTAGCTTGCACAGTGCGTTGTTGGCAACTTGGGTCCATGTTTCAGGGGGCTGCACCACACTCGAATCCTACCATCAGCTCTCATCAACCGAAACTGGGACTCATCTGACCACGTCAATGCTTTCGAGTCGTCTAGCGTCGAATCTATATGATCACAAGCCCAAGAGAGGCGATGCAGACGAAGTCGTGTTGTATACAAAGGCACTCGCGTCGGTCGTTTGCTGCCATAGCTCAATAACGCCAGATTAAGCCACACCATCCTAACGGATACCTTCGTCATACGCCCCACATTGATTTCCGCCGTCGTTTCAAGCAGCGTTGCTTGTGTGTTAGCACTGACCACTCTACGCAAACGCCGCTACTCTCGGGCGTTACATGAAGATCGTCGGCTACTGCGTTGTCTGCGGTGATAGGTAATGCCTGAAATTTGATATTCTCGGCACACACTTGTTCAAATGGTTCAAATGGCTCTGAGCACCATTGGAACTTAACATCTGAGGTCGTCAGTCCCCCAGAACGTAGAACTACTTAAACCTAACTAACCTAAGGACATCACACACATCCATTCCCCTAGGCAGGATTCGTACCTGCGATCGTAGCGGTCACGCGGTTCCAGACTGAAGCGGCCGGCGCACACACTTGTCACAGGGATCTCGGAGTACTGAATTCCCTAACGATTTCCGAAATGGAATGTCATATGTGTCTACTTCCAACTACTATTCCTCGTTCTAAGTCTGTTAATTCCCGTAATGTCTACAATAATCACGACATAAACCCTTCAACATGCATCATGTTGGCAAATGACAGCTCCGCCAATGTACTGCCCTTTCATACCTTGTCCGCCGTACTGCCGCCGTCTGTATATGAGCATGTCGTCATCCCACGACTTCTGTCACCTCAATGCAAAGCATGCTACTGTTAGCTCCGATGCGTTGCAAAGACAATGCCAATATCTTACTACAAATGTACAAGAAATTACACCTGTACAAATTCTTTCTGTTATATGTAAGTAAGCCGGCCAGTGTGGCCGAGCGGTTCTAGGAGCTTCAGACTGGAACCGCGCAACCACTACGTCGCAGGTTCGAATCCTGCCTCGGGCATGGATGTGTGTGATGTCCTTAGGTTAGTTAGGTTTAAACAGTTCTAAGTTCTAGAGGACTGATGACCTCAGATGTTAAGTCCCATAGTGCTCAGAGCCATTTGAACCAATTTCATGGAAGTAACTGAAAATTTTGTGGATTCGTTTTTAACCACATTGTAGCTGCCTCCACTTGATTCATGTACAACTCTCGTTCTGCCGAGATTCTGTATCTTCCGAAATTCCCATAGTGAACCACAGCAGGCCTACACATAAGACTGCGTCTCTTACCGCACTCATTTATATCTCACTCCTCAGATTGTGAATACCAACAATAACTACAAGTCGGCGGTGTAATTAAAGACAGTTGATACTTACGTTGGAAGCTAAGAGTCTTCACAGGACGAATCAACGGTCAATAAAGCTCCGGTAGGCTCTTTACTCGACAGTTCAAATCCTCAGACTGACGCTACGCAACGGCCGTCGGCACCTCCTGCCACTGACTATTGTTGAAGTTTTCGCTAGTCGTCATTGTTAGCAGAGAGTGGTGAGCTTATGTATCCCCAGATACCAACTAATTACTTCAGGTGTTACAGGCTATGCGTAGACGTCACCGCTAGACAATACAGTAACGTAGAATTAGGATAATGTTTGAAACGTAAAATCGAGTGTTGCTTGCTATCATCTGTTGTAGTCTGTTGTTGCTCCTACTTGAGTCAACTGTCATAAATGTGGCATTAGATTTGGGAGCACTTCCCTTCCTCAGCAAATTCAGTGGTTCCACACACATTCAACATGACTGTGCATCAGATATTCTTTTTATTTTCGATCATCCTTTGATCCTGTTTAGCAGTTCGACAACATTCTTCGCATCCTGAAACAAGTATTACCGAAAATTTATTAAGCAAAATCAAACAAAATGAACAAACAACCGCGCCTAGAAAACTTGTAGTAACAACTTGAAAAGAATACTGGACGTATATTACCAATCTATGTGTCTGATGCCGTCAGAACAAAATTAGCTTTCGCTGCTACTCGTAGCTTTTGACGCAGGGTGTCAAAAAAAAAAAAATCGAAAAATAAGGAACGATGGGTCACGAAATAGAAATCATAGTGAAAATCAATAATGTTTTATTTGCAACAGCTAGCTACACGTTCCAGCTATGTCTCTACCAAGTTTCCTTTCCGACTTAGACATCTGTCGTAGTGTTGGACCAAGTTTCCTCTACCATCGTCATAGAAGGCAACCTGCTGTGCTTTCCGACAGTATGCTGGACTGCAGGTCGTTGTTTGTGCCAAAATATTCAAATGGTTCAAATGGCTCTGAGCACTATGCGACTTAACATCTAAGGTCATCAGTCCCCTAGAACTTAGAACTACTTAAACCTAACTAACCTAAGGATATCACACACATCCATGCCCGAGGCAGGATTCGAACCTGCGACCGTAGCAGTCACGGGGTTCCGGACTGACGCGCCTAGAACCGCACGGCCACCGCGGCCGGCCAAAATATTCTCTTTGTAACCAGCGCTCCATATGAGCAGAAATGAAAATCAGAGGGAGCTAAGTCCAGGCTGTATGGTGGCTGATCAAACAGTTCCCATCGAAAAAACTGCAGTAATGCCATTGGCCCTGCAGTTTGCGGCCGAGAACTGCCATGAAAGAGGAAATGCATGACAGTTACATTATATAGGGTCAGTGATATCAGGCGAGATCTCACAGCGGGCACTCACACTACGCCGGAGACACTACTTGGTAGGCATCTTTATGTACTCACTGTGCGCTCAGAACTCAGAAGAGCCTCGTGACGCTCTGTTGGGGCATACTAGAGAAGAGAATGCCACTTCGTGCCAAACTTAAGATGTGCAGTGCGTGCGAGTCACGTGCGGGCCAAGGCCCAGCCTGTCGGTAGGCTTTGCTCTGTCCGTCTTGTAAGTATCCGGAACAGCGCGACATTTCATTTAGCACTGCAGTGCATCATTTTTCGATCGACACAACTCTCTGAGCTCGACAGAATCAAGGTGTCAACGTTGTTTGACCTTCACTATTAGTTCGTGATATGAAAGACGTTCACGGGTCCATTGATTTTCACCCAAAAACAGGCAGTCTACAGATCTGTCGACACAATCGTTTAAAGTAAATGAGGTGGACAGAAGACAGAGAGATGAATTCCCAACTCGCGTAAGTAGCAGATAGTGCTTTCATGCTGTGAAACGCCATTACAACGCCATCACAAAGAATATAAAGCGATAATTGACATTGATAGTGCAAAAAATTGCAAAGATGACAGACGGGATTCATTGTTCCGTACATCAGTAAGCCCTTGTGCTCAATTTGGAACTGTGAAGAAACTGCTAGTGTGAACAGTATAATTTCTGAAGCCATACACATTATTGCACTGTCGGATGCAACAGTTTTCAGTGGAACTGAACGAAGAGTATGGAGACTTGGTATATTACTGAAAATTACGTTGGTTAAGTCAAGGGGCATGCCTGGAACGATTTTTCGATTTAAAACTCGCTATTCGTGAATTTATAAAGGAAAAATGAATGCAGAAACGAAAATTAGAGCATCCTGAATGGGTTGTACACATCACATTTTAAGTAGACTTGACTGCACACTGCCCGCTGTAGGGCATTGAAAGATAACTTCTTTCTGATTTGATGAGGATGCATTTAGAACGATAATCGCGTTGTAGAAGGAACACATTCTGAAAAAGACAGTCCAGTTGTCTAAGATCACTGGCGTTAAAGGAAATGCGAGGTTTCAAGAATTCATCGTGAAATTGAAATTACAAGGATACTTTTATAAAGGTTCAGAAGACACACTCAATCTTACACCTGTATTTGGTCTGTTTTCGAGGCTGTTTGCTGTTTCTGTTGAATGCACCCCCGTGCATGTGCAGGTGCAACTCATTGACCGGTAAGGTAATTCAAGTTTTAATGACATACGCTTTTACGTTGAAACTACGTCTACTTTGCTTTCCTCAGGCAGACTTTTCACGTCTCCATAATGAAGATGCAAGTGTGTTACAATATTTCGATCGGCGTATTCGTGTAAAAGACCTTTTTTTCGATATGAAACTAAATAAGTCACTATTACGTGTCTCCTTGAGCGTAAAACTCTCTGTAATTGTCTGCATCTGTCTGCATGCCCACAGTTTGTACCGGATAAAAATTATGTCTTCAGATCGCCAAAAATAATTATATAATACTGAAAGTTTCTTTTGTTAGTAGTCCATGTTGCAACTGTAGTGTCATTTAAATGTGGCACGTTCGCCGATTTCCCCTCTTCTCCTTCCCTGCATGGCGTGACAGTGCACCGAGGATGAGCGCTTTGACTCTCTTGCTCGGGCACAGCCTACGAGCCGAAATCTTGGCCACCCCAGTAGTAGAGATACTGCCTCACTGTGCAAAAATTCATTGAATGTTCACTTTGGTTTGCATTTTATGACTGATCGCTGTTACTTTTCGAAAAACACTCGTATCTTATGGAAAGTTCGCCGAATCTGCTTCTCAGAGTATCCACTTTCCTTAAAAACAGCCATCGAAAGTGCAAGATCTTGGGTTAAGCTGTCCGCGTAGGACATGGCATATGCTCTGCGTACCAAAGTCCTAAGGACGCACTGCGTTGGTGTGGTGGATGACAACTCTTAGAATGCAGGTACCGATCTGTGCACGTCGGATTTCGGTGAACACTATATCCCAAAGTACCATCTGGTTTTTTGTAAACATAACGTCCAAAATTAGAAGCATCTCATCACTCACAACCTCCATGGTAAATTCAATGCAGGGATACAGACAGCTGAAGTGATGTTCATATCGTTCAAATGGCTCTAAGCGCTATGGGACTTAACATCTGAAGTCATCAGTCCCCTAGACTTAGAACTACTTAAATCTAACTAACCTAAGGACATGACACACATCCATGCCAGAGGCCAGATTCAAACCTGCGACCGTAGCAGCAGCGCGGTTCTGGACTGAAGCGCCTAGAACCGCTCGGCCACAACGGACGGCAGCTGAAGTGTTCCAAAAGTATATTAAGAGCATCACGTCCATGTAGCCAGACGAAGAAAGTACCATTCACGTATCTCCAGAAGCACGTTGGTTGCAGAGCCAAAGTCCTCAGTGGCATATCCTTGAAGTCCTCCAAGTAAATTGGCGACTATAGGTGATAAAGGGCTACCCATGGCCACTCCGTCATTCTGTTCAAAAACGGTGCCGCTAAATAAAAAATACGTGGATGTCAGCACACGACGACAAAGCTTCACCAATTCTTCATCCAGTTTTTCACTAATCAAACAAAGGGGTGTTCCAGAGGGACTCGTGTAAACGGAGATACCACGTTAAAACTCACTAACAGATCTGAAAGACTCAGCCTCAAAGAATTCGCCGGCCGGAGTGGCCGTGCGGTTCTAGGCGCTACAGTCTGGAGCCGAGCGACCGCTACGGTCGCAGGTTCGAATCCTGCCTCGGGCATGGATGTGTGTGATGTCCTTAGGTTAGTTAGGTTTAATTAGTTATAAGTTCTAGGCGATTGGTGACCTCAGAAGTTAAGTCGTATAGTGCTCAGAGCCATTTGAGCCTCAAATAATTCAATAGTCGAATAAAATCCACCGAACTGGAGATATGGGGTTCACACTTGCCAACATGTGGACTGAGAAAAAATGATAAATACTTGGCCATGTTATAAGTGGGTGCATCCAAATTACTAACAACAGGGCGTATAGGAAACCCTTCTATAGTTAATAATATGAGGGTCATTAAAAAAGAAACTAGCCGGAAGATGTCGAATGAAAACCACTAAATGGATCGTAATGCCAATGCCTGCGCAAGATCGCTGAGGCCCCAAACCTGTTGCTTGAGGGACACAGACGCACATCCACGTCACGGCAGAGTGGCCACACGCACGCGTCGACCATCCGCTGCACTGAGTCGTACTGAAAACGGAAAAATTGGGGCTCCAGAAGAAGAGCAAAAGTGTAGTAGTGCGTTTTCTGACGGTGGAGCGAGTCCGGGGAACGGAAATACTTCAACGAATGGATCAGATGTACAAAGAGCATCGTATGTCCATTGCAAGGATCAAGGCGTGGCAGAAGCGATTCGAGGAAGGACGGATTTCGTTGGCCAATGAAACACGGTCTGGAACGCCACACCGAATTACCGACACCATTTTGCAGCATGTGAATGCCCGCACTACTGTAGACTTGCGAGTTTCGGTGGCAGCCATTGTTCTAGAGTCCGGGTTGGACGTCGTAATTGCCACATACTCTCAGTGTTCTCCTTACACTTGCGCCATCCTTCGACGAATTTCCGTTCCCAGCACTAAATCCCTTTTCTCTTCTTTTGAAGCTTCCGTTTCTCTATTCTCAGCTCTAGTGAGTGAAATGGACTTTCGACGAGTGCACGTGCTCTCTCTTTCGTGACATGGGTGTGCGCCCATGTCCCTCTAGAGGCGAGTCGGGGACCTCAGCGCCCTTACAGGGACAAAATCTTCTTCCGCAAGCAACGGCATTACGATCCCGTGAGCGGTTTTCATTTTACAGCCTACAGTCAGTCCCTTTTGAACGACCCTAATAGAAGGTAAGATCAAGGGTAAAAGAGGAACAGAATGAAGAAGAATAAAGCATTGACAGGATTACAATGTGCAGACCAACTTACTACATACTGCGGTTCATTGGATCATCATGTATATTATTTCTCGAGTCAACATCCCTTTTTTCCTCGCATATTAATTGTACACGGATGAATGAGGCGTCGTCAGAAAGGTCATTGCAAACCTATTTTGTGCTAAAAATCTAGTCTTTGTGGAAAGTTTTAGCATAAAAGAGACTTTTAATTATCATACAGAAAAGGGGATCATGAATGCCCGGTTTCATACCTACATTTTACGAAGCTAGCTTATTAAGAACGAATAGGAGACTCTCTTTTCATATTATCTTATTACAAAAACCATTCTATTTGTTTTAAAGTACTTATTAACTGGATACCTTGTACACAGCAATGTCATAGTTAATAACCGTGACCCCTGGGATAGTCCATTATCTTTGCTCGTCATACAGGTTGACGTTTGTACACGAATATACTTTCCGAAATGATGAACATATTTAACATCGTCGCCTCGAATGTGATTTACTTATTGCTACTACAGCCTAACATGCTTACATAAAGTGCGAAGTGCAATTAAAATCTTCAAATACAGTTAGAGGTTATTATGGCCTTAGTGATATACCAGATAAGAAGCGAACCTTACTTTCTAACTTACATATTTTGCATTTATTTACTTATTCATACTTCTCATTAAACTTCTCTGCGACAACGGATAAAGGTAAATGCTACGGTCGCTTGTTAGAAATTGCGAGCCACAATGAATGCAAATGTATATACAAGAATGTATAATAAATTCATGGTTACTATTTCACGTCGTTCTGTTCTTTTTTAAAGATTTTCTTCCTTCATTCCCACAACTACCCTTATTCCAACGGCTACACTTAATCCAAATACTGCTATTACAGTAGAGCCTCGCTAACCCGACCACTACGGGATCTGTAGTATGGTCGAAATCGAAAAAAGGTGCTTTACCAGAGGAACACTTTTATTGACTTATACCATCACAACCACATTTCAACTGGAAATGCTGTCTTAAATATTATTCGATATTAAAACAGTAACAAAACGAAAAGATACCGTTCACACACTACAAAAATCTTACACGAAAGTGTAAAGTACAGCGGTGCCTGTACTATAAAATACGTCTGTATCGTACGGTATGATATTGTTACTGTGAGTGAAAGTTTGACATCCGTTCTCACGTTCTTGCAGCAGGTACGGCCACGCAACTAATTTGAACTTAACGGTTTAAGACATGAGAAACCAGACGGTAAAAATTTTACGTTCTTAAGCAGGACGAAAAAAGTCTGTAATGTTCGCCGACGCTTACCAGACGACAACTCTGATTTTGTCGCTACGTATACCATCATTTGTTAATTCACAAAGTGTCTATTTGGGTTTAGATTAGATTAGATTAGTACTTGTTCCAATGATCATGAATACGACACTTCGTTATGATGTGGAACGTGTCAGGTTAATAAAAGGTGTCTGTGCAAGATATTACATTACACAAAATATTACATGACACTTAATATTTTTAATTTTTTTTGTGGGTGTCGGAGAAATTACCCACTTACTGTATCCAAAAATTCACCTAATGAGTAGAAGGAGTTGCCATTAAGAAATTCTTTTAATTTCCTTTTAAATGCTATATGGCTATCTGTCAGACTTTTGATGCTGTTAGTTAAGTGACCAAAGACTTTTGTGGCAGCGTAATTTACCCCCTTCTGAGCCAAAGTTAGATTTAACCTTGAGTAGTGAAGGTCATCCTTTCTCCTAGTGTTGTAGCCATGTACACTACTACTACTATTGAATTCGTTCGGATTGTTAATAACAAATTTCATAAGTGAATTTATATATATATTGTGAGGCTGCAGTGAAGATCTCTAGCTCTTTAAATAAGTGTCTGCAGGACGATCTGGGATGAGCTCAGCAATTTTCTGATCACACGCTTTTCTGTAATGAACACTCTTTTACTCAATGATGAGTTACCCCAGAATAAGATGCCATACGAAAGCAGAGAATGAAAATAGGCGTGGTAAGCTAATTTACTCAGATGTATATCGCCAAAATTTGCAATGAACCTAACAGCATAAGTAGCTGAACTCAAACGTTTCAGCAGATCCTCAGTGTGTTTTTTCCAGTTCAGCCCCTCATCAATGCATACACCTAGAAATTTTGAATATTCTACCTTAGCTACCGATTTCTGATCGAAATCTATATTTATTAATGGTGTCATTCCATTTACTGTGTGGAATTGTATATACTGTGTTTCGTCAAAATTTAATGAGAGTCCATTTGGAGAGAACTACTTAATGATTTTCTGAAAACATCGTTTACAATTTCGCCAGTTAATTCTTGTCTGTTGAGTGTGATAGCTATACTTGTATCATCGGCAAAAAGTACCAGATTTGCATCTTCGTGAATATAGAATGGCAAGTCATTAACATACCGGGTGATCAAAAAGTCAGTATAAATTTGAAAACTGAATAAATCACAGAATAATGTAGATAGAGAGGTACAAATTGGCACACATGCTTGGAATGACGTGGGGTTTTATTAGAACCAAAATAATACAAAAGTTCAAAAAATGTCCGACAGATGGCGCTTCATCTGATCAGGATAGCAATAATTAGCATAACAAAGTAAGACAAAGCAAAGATGATGTTCTTTAGAGGAAATGCTCAATATGTACACCATCATTCCTCAACAGTAGCTGTAGCCGAGGAATAATGTTGTGAACTGCACTGTAAAGCATGTCCGGAGTTATGGTGAGGCATTGGCGTCGGATGTTGTCTTTCAGCATCCCTAGTGATGTCGGTCGGCCACGATACACTTGCAACTTCAGGTAACCCCAAAGCCAATAATCGCATGGACTGAGGTCTGGGGACCTGGGAGGCCAAGCATGACGAAAGTGGCGGCTGAGCACACGATCATCACCAAACGAAGCGCATCTGTCGGACACTGTGAACTTTGTTTGTTTTTGGTTCTAATAAAAAAACCTGTCATTCTAAGCATGTGTGTCAATTTTTACCTCTCTATCTACATTATTCCGTGGTTTATAAAGTTTTCAAATTTATGCTGACTTTTTGATCACACGATATATTAAGAACAGCAGAGGAACCAAGACCGAACCTAGCGGCACCCCATTCTTGATTGTTCCCCAGTTTGAGAAATCACCAGTTTTTGCATATTATGTGAACTGCTTATTTCAACTTTCTGCACTCTTACAGTTAGATATGATTTAAACCATTTGAGCACTGTCCCATTCATACCACTGTACTTGAGCTTATCTGGAAGTATTCCATGATTTACACGATCAAAAGCCTTTGATAGATCACAAAAAATCCCAACGGGTGACTTCCGGTTACTCACAGCATTTAATATTTCATTAGTGAAAGCATATATAGACGCAGAGCTTTGCTCGATGTAGTGAAGGTTGCCTTCGTTCTTCTTATCATCTTTGTCGTTCTCATTGGTTGTTCGAATTACAGTGAGTTGGACGTCAGTTAATTCTGTTTCCCCTGTGCATTCAGCATCCGCTATACTGATCAACTCATTTACTTCAGTGAGCTCAACGTTCGGCTGTAAAGACAGTGTCACATGTTTACATGTAGTTGGTGCAATAGTTTACTTTAACATGTAAAAAAAACACTGTTACTAACTTGTAGAAAAAATTCATGCACAACAGCACTTATTGAGCGTGTTAGAAACAACATATTTCATACTAAAACTGACCGAACTATCGCACCTAACGTCGGTTAATTGCCTACTGATCCATATCGATAACGGTGAGTCCTGACTGTAGCAGCTGCCTGATAAAGATGAATCGTGTGGTCATCAACATCCATTAATGGACAGGAAGAAGAAGAGGAAGAAGATACTACGTGGTATTTAAAGGGGCTCGTGCAAACCGTCTTTCGTACGTCAAGAGGAAAGAAGCAGAAGGGTCAGCTGCTGGGGCTCGTGTATGAGCCACAGCCGTCGTCAAGTGTTTCGGCTCGTGGGCCTCGTCTCCTAGCAACTGCCATGAGACCGCGGCAGCGGTTTGTCTGCCTGCAGCACAACTTCCGAGGGCCCCGGAGCGGGCGCACTCTGTCAATTTCCCGCGCCCTACGCTGTTCCCTGTTCGAGAAACTACAGACCTGCGAGACGTAGTTACCAGAAGACACTCTGGGGTCACTTTAACGGTCCTCTGGTTGCATCGTCTGACAAACGTATTTACACACCGGTAGTAATCACAGGCTCATCGACCTGCATCTGCTGCCGGATGCAGCGCAGCGTGTCAACAAATGCGCTGGCAACAAGAAGGTGCAACGCGTTCTGGGCGTGTGTTAATATGTCTAAGCCTTCACTAGTTGTCAAAATCACTGAAAGTCATCAGTTCTCAGGATAAGTACATACAGACACGAGGGGCGTTTGAAAAGTCCGGGTAAAAATAAAAACTACTTACGTATTTGGGGTAAACCTTTTTTTTATTTTTCGGCATAGTCTCCTTTTATACTTACACACTTCATCCAGCGCTGTTCTAATTTGTTGATCCCTTCCGAATAATAGGAATTGTCCAAGTCTGCAAAATAGCTATTAGTTGCTGCATTCACCCCCTCGTTTGAATAAAATCTTTGTCCCGCCAGATATTTCCTCAAATGGGGGAGTAAATAGTAGTCCGAGGGAGCCAAGTCTGGAAAACAGGGGAGATGTGAAACGAGTTGGACTCATGTTTCCATTAATTTTGTGACCACAACTGCTGAGGTATGTGCTGGTGCGTTGTCGTGATAGAAAAGGAATTTTTTGCGGTCCAATCGCCGGCGTTTTTCTTGCAGCTCAGTTTTCAAACGGTCCAATAATAGTTTTACCCTTTTCCAAATAGTCGATGAGGATTATCCCTTGCGAACCCAAAATACAGTCGCCGTAACCTTTCCGGCCGAAGGAATGGTCTTCGCCTTTTTTGGTGCAGATTCTCCCTTGGTAACCCGTTGTTTAGATTGTTGTTTGGTCTCGGGAGTATAGTAATGTATCCATGTTTCATCCACAGTGACGAAATGACGCTTAAAATCCTGCGGATTCTTCCTGAACAGCTGCAAACCCTCCTTGCAACACTTCACACGATTTCGTTTTTGGTCAAGAGTGAGCAATCGCAGAACCCATGTTGCGGATAGCTTTTTCATGTCAAATGTTTATGCAAAATATTATGTACCTATTCATTCGAGATGCCCACAGCACTAGAAATCCCACGCACCTTAACTCTTCTGTCATCCATCGCCATATTATGGATTTTACCAATGATTTCTGGAGTCGTAACCTCCACAGGGCGTCCAGAAGGTTCAACATCACTTGTGCCCATATGGCCACACAGAAAATTTTGAAACCACTTAGAAACTGTTCTAATCGAAGGTGCAGAGTCACCGTAATGTTTATCAAGCTTCTCTTTAGTCTCCTGAGGCGTTTTGTCGATAAATAATTACATATTGCATTACTCACATTGTTTCATCAAAAGTGTCCGAATATCCCTATGAAGTGTGGAACTGACCGTTAGATGTCAGGAGAGTCGGAGCCGCCAGTATAAAAGTTCGCAGAGTGTATTGAGTTGTAAGTAGAGAAGCAGTAATGGAAACGCGTTGCAACAACGACAGCTAAACCACAGCCACACAGATCACATGTAGTGACGGACGGGGTCGTCGAATATTGCGGAGGGATGTTCTAAGAGACTCCACGAAATCAGCGTAAGGAATTAATCGTGAGCTCCAAAGTGCTGCCAACAGTCCAGATATCTCAGTGACTGTGTGTAGCGAGTTAAAAAAGAATGGAGTACGATGGTCGAGCAGCTGCTCATAGGCCACACATTTCTGTAATCAGTGCTACGTGATGCTTGACGTGGTGTAAAACGTGACACCACCGGACCGTGGATGACTGAAAACGAGTGATTTGGAATTATAAGTCATTCTATACTCTGCAGAAATCCAACGGGAGGATCAGGGTTTGATAAATGCCTGCAGAAAGTAACTTGTCATCATTTATAGTGCCAACAGTGAAGTACAGAATAGGTGGTGTAAAGGTATGGGGGTGGGTCCATGGCTAGGATGTGTTCCCCTCATTTTCCTTAAGAAATGATAAATTTTGAAGGATATGAACACATTTTATAGCACTGTGTTCTGCGTACAGTAGAGGAATATTTCGGTAGTTACGATTGTTAGTATAATAGATGCCGCGTGGCTAGGGCCTCCAGTCCGGTAGACCGTTCGTCTGGTACAAGTCTTTCGAGTTGACGCAACCTCGGCGACTTGCTCGTCGATGGGGATGAAATGATGATGATAAGGACAACACAACACCCAGACCCTGAGCGTAGAAAATCTCCGATCCAGCCGGGAATCGAACCCGGGCCGTTAGGTATGACATTTAGTTGCGCTGACCACTCAGCTACCAGGGCCGTACATTGTTAGCATGTGAGGTGACAAAAGTCATGGGTTAGCGATATGCACATTATACAGATGGCAGTAGTACCGCGTACAAAAGTTATAAAAGGGCAGTACAGTGACAGATGTAGCATTTGTATTCAGGTGGTTCATGCGAAAAGGTTTCTGCGTGATTTTGGTCGCACTTCGGTAATTAAGAGACTTTTAACGCGGAATGGTACTTGCAGCTAGACACGTGAGACGTTCCCTATGGGTAATCATTCGGGAATTCAGTATACCGAGATCCACAGTGTCAATACAGTGCAGAGGATAACATACTTCAGTCATTAACTCTCACCACGACAGAGAGCACCGGCGTTTGCGTGGAATTTTCAGTGCTAACAGACAAGCAACACTGCATGAAATAACAGCAGAAATCAGTGTGGGACGTACGATCGCCGACATCGTCTACAGCGCCCGTCCTGGACTCGTGACTATCGATTGGATCCTAGACGACTGGAAAACAGCCGACATCGCATACAGTTACAGCGTCCATCCTGGGCTCGTGACCGTGCTGGTTGGACACTAGACGATAGGTAACTGCTGATGGTGCGGTTAAAATGCGGCGCAGACCCCACGAAGTCGTGGGTCTAAATTGTCAACAAGCCACTGTGCAAGCTGATGGTGGCTCCATGATGGGGTGGACTGTGTTTACATGAAATGGATTGGGTCTTCTGGCCAAGCTGAACCGGTCAATGACTGGAAATGATTATTTACTGCTACTTGGAGACCATTTGCAGCCATTCATGGGCTTCATGTTCCCCAGAGATGTCATGTCGCCGGACCACGACTGTTTGCGACTGGTTCGAAGAACATAGTGAACAACTCGAGCGAATAATTTGGACACCCAGACCGTCCGACATGAATCCCATCGAACATTTATGGGATATAATGGAGAGATCAGTTCGTTCACAACAAAGTCCTGCCACGGCAACACTTTCGCAGTAATGCACTGCTATACAGGCAGCATGGCTCAGTATTTCTGCAGGGGACTTCCAACGACTTGTTGGGTCCATACGACATCGAGTTGTTGCACTACGCCGGACAGGAGGAGGTCAGACACAATATTAAGAGGTATCCCGTGACTTCTGTTACCTCAGTGCATAAGCGTGACTGTGTACCCTCTTATAAAATAGAGTCTTTGAGGCAATGGTTTGTGGACAATAACATTCCTGAAATGGACTAGTCTGCGCAGAGTTCCTATCAGAACCCAATAGAAGAACTTTGGGATGAGTTAGAGAGTACTTCGCTCCAGGATGGTTTGTCATCCCTTCAGAGACATTCACACACCTGACTAAATGTGTCCCCAGCAGAGTTAAAGCCGGCATAAAGGCACACCCTATATTAATGTCTATTATTCCGTGGGATGATGCTTTTGATCAGAAATTATATGTTCACAATAGGCATTAGCCCGATACTAGTCCGAAAGTAAAGTAAACTGCTATATAAACTGCTATATACAACAGCTTTGGAGGATATTTTATAGGTAACTAAGTTCTGCAAACAGGAATTAACACATCAATTTAACAAATTCAAACCAGAATCATGTTATTTAAGAATATATCACCTACTGTAGATATGTTTAATGACGAATATATCAACCATTTATGATGCATAGCCATGAAATTTATTAAAAGTGAAACATCGAAACATAGAAGAGCTACAGGAGGATTCCTTGAAAGTTCCTTTTCTTTCCAGTCCGATGCAGTTACTGGAACTGCAAAAAAGTTCCATAAATAATTGAAAAGATACTCACAGGTTTAAAGACCCGTTTAATGAGCGTAGACCACTAGACGGCAAAGAGCATTTTCTTTTTCGCCTTGTCTGTGGACAAGGTCACCCGCTTCTGTCACCAGATGCCACTGGGAATGGTTGAAATACTGTTTTGTCAGCATTTGCTGTTGTGGGCGATGGTCTGCAGCTCTGATGTAGTCATCAAGTAACCTTTGTGAATGTCGAGAATCTTAGTGCACATCGTCATCTCCTACAAAAATTTTCATTATTGCTATCCGTTTCGATTGTTACTAATAATCATTAGGCACAAGATGTTTTTCATTTAGGGCATCTGTGTGGATGTATATATGACGTTCAGTTTCATTTTAATAGGCTAATTTTGAAAACACGGAGTACATTTCAAAACTTCTTGTACCTCATGATTATTAATAACAATCGAAACTGTTAACAATAATAATAATGACTTTCATAGCAGTTGTTGGTGTGCTACATTAGATTAGATTAGATTAGATTCAGTTTTCGTTCCACAGGCCCAAAAATGAGATGATTCTCGTGGGTGTGGAACATGTCAGAAAGTATAACATAAAAACATAAAAGATTTGTGTATAATACTTACTACCCTGATCATTTGTCAGGCGATTGTCGAAATAAGTGAATACAGTGCGGTAAAGTGGAACAGCTAATATTTATAGAATTAACACGTTGTCAGAATGAAACATTGTTATGCAATATTAATAAATTTATCACACACAAGATACCTACTCTTGACTGTTATGACAAAGTGCTGTCAAAACTGAAATCTAATAGACATTTTTACTTAAGCTGGCTTCACGGTCTCTGTTAAAATATTCATGTATAGAGTAGAAGGAGTTGCCTTTCAAAAAGTCTTTCACACTCTGTTTAAACAGTGCTTTATCTAAAACCACGTTTTTAATGGTTGTTGGCAATTTATTGAAAATGTATGTTCCTGAATATTGGATCCCTTTTTGGACCAAGGTAAGTGATTTTAGGTCTTCATGTAGATTGATATTATTCCTGGTGTTACTATGTATTGAGCTATTGTTTGGAAATAGAGATATACTACTTGCAACAAATTTCGTTAAGGAATAAGTATACTGAGAAGCAGTGGCTAGAATACAAAGTTCCTTGAGCAGGTTTCTACATGATGTTCTTGAATTTATACCACAAATGATTCTTATCACATGCTTTTGCACTCTAAAAACATTGGCTCTGTTTGATGAGTTACCCCAGAATATGATCATGTATGACATAATAGAATGAAAGTAAGGAAAGTATTTAAGTTTTTTTATATTTACATCTCCTACATCTGACATATTCTCATTGCAAATACAGACTTGTTTAGGTGCTCAAACAATTCTATGGTATGCCCTTCCCAACCGAATTTATTATCAAGTTGTAATCCCAGAAATTTAACACTGTCAACCACTTCGATCTGCATGTCTTCATATGCTATACACATGCTGGAAGGAAATCTCTTACAGGTTCTGAAATGCATATAGTGGGTCATCTCAAAGGTTAATGACAGTGAATTAGCTTTAAACCATTTATTAATGTCAGTGATAACTTGATTACCAGCTATTTCTAAATCTGTAACTGACTTGCTACTTATTGCAATGTTTGTACAATCTGCAAACAAAACAAACTTAGCATCTGTCAATGTAACAGATGAGTGGTCATTAATGTACACAAGAAAAAGCAGTGGACCCTTGATGGAACTTTGAGGAACACCACATGTAATTAATTCTCAATCAGAAGAAGACTGGCTGCTTACTGCACAAGTATTTTCCAACAACATCCTTCGTTTAGTGTTAGATAGATAAGCCTCAAACCATTTCACAGAATTCTAATTTACTTATGAGAATGCTGTCGTTCACACAGTCAAAGGCCTTTCACAGATCAAGAAACGCCAGTAGCCTCTAATTTATTATCTAATGAATTAGGTACATTCTCCCTGTAAGTCTAAATAGCTTTCTCTATATCAGAACCCTAAAGAAATCGAAGCTGTGACTTCAACAATACATTATTTGCAGTCAGATATGTAAGGAGACACAACATTTTCAAATATTTTTGAGAAAGGTGGCCTAAGTGAAATTGGTCGATAGTTTGGTGGTATCTCTTTACCCCCTTCCTGTAAAAATTTTTAACTTCACCATATTTTAGCCAGTCATAAAATTTTCTGCTGATAAGAAATTGTTTACACAAATAAATTAAGATAAAACACAACTCGCATGAGCACTTTTGATTAACTTCGTTGATATGTTATCATACCCACTAGAATACTTATATTTTAAGGATTTTATGATGGGAGCTACTTCTTCGGGAGACGTGAGTGTCATTTCCATCTTACTGAAGTTATTTTTAAAGACTGGTCTCAGATACCCCATTGCACTGTTCACTAAACCTGATAACCCTAAGCTGTCAGTAACAAAAATGAAGTACTTGTTTAAGAGGTGTGTAACACTACTTGCACTTGTTACCAAAGTCTCATTTATTTTTAGAGCTTCTGGTCCTCTTCCTTTTTGGCCCCACCTGTCTCTGTCTTCACTATATCCCATGCAGTTGTTATTTTGTTGCCTGATGTAGTTACCTTCTTCTCCTAATAAAGCTGCTTCGATTTCTGGATTACTTGCTTCAATTTTTTACCATCTTCTTTGTAATGCATTACAGTTCAAACATCATAGCTGTTCCTAGATACTAGATACAGTCTCCTTTTTGTCCCACATGATATCTTTATTCCTTGTGTAATCCACAGTTTACTTTTTGACTTCTGTGTGATTTGAGTTACCTTTAGGAGAAAACAATTTTCAAAAGTGGAAGTAACTTTATTAATGAATGCTTGGTATTTTTCATTGAGTCAGAAGTATTGTAAGCATCTATCCAGTTCATGTCTTTGTGCAGTTTCCTGAATTTCTTAATTTTTGACTTATTTATTGTCCCCTGTACTCACACTTAAATGATTTTTTATCCTGAGAAGTTTAAACACTTAACACATGATGTTGCATGTCAGGATCAGATAGCCCATTTATTATTGGTTTTGTTATATGACTTTTTTCCCTAGATTTGTCTACAAAGATATTATCAGTAGCAGTCGCCAAGCATTTACGTATCCTAGTTGCAAAGTTCACAGTAAGAACTAAACTGAATGATAGTGTTACTGACTGCAATAATTATTCACTGACAGAGCTTTCCAATAATTCCACATTAAAATCATCAGCAACCACTATTTCCTTGTTTTTCACCATTAGATGAAACAACAGAGCTTCCAGATTTTTTATGAAGAGGTTAAAATTCCCTGAAGGTGATATGTATATACCTACTATTAGAAAGTACTTATTACAAAATACTATTTTCTATTGCACAAGCTTCTAAGTTCTGGTCTGAGAAAAATTTATTAATGTCAATATTCTTGAAATCAAAGCAGTTTCTGACAAATGTGGCAACTTCTCCCTTCTGCATATATTCTCTACAGGAGTAAGAACCTATCATGAAACCTGTGACATTTAACATGTCTATACCAGTGGTCACATGATGTTCAGAGAGGCAGATTATATCAACTGTTTTGCTCAACTCTAATTCTTCAACACAAATAAGCAACTCATTAAGCTTATCCCTTTGTCCTCAGATATTCTGATGCAATAAGGATAAATGATTTTGTGCACTGGCTGAATTACAATTGGATACACCTAATTTTCCTGTCAATTTTTAAGTATCTCTAGTTTCAGTCAGAGGCTGTCTGCATGAATTGTGTACGTTAAAATTTGCTTTCTGGCTGCCTGTTTTATCAACGTGGATGTCTTTTCACCCTGTCTCTGAACATCTTTTTTTCTGCCCTCCCTAGCCTAAAAAAACTGCTGATGTCTCACTTACAACCACCGGTACTTGTGACAGTGATGACCCCCCCCCCCCCTTTAAGTTATTTGCTATTAGCCCAGACAGTTTTCACTTCCCTTTCCTGCTGAGGCGAAGGCCATGCCTAGCATAGTGTCACCTGCTGACAGAATCAACAGAAACTACACTGATATGAGACCCCGTACCTGATCCAAGCAGCTGTTCCACCTCTAAATTAACTCTCCTAACAGAAGGGTTTAAAGGAGGCTGGTCATGGCACCTTAGAACAGACACAAACCCAATACCAGTATATCTCGCTGCTGAAGCTATCTTTACCAGGTCACTCTCAACTGAGTAATTAGGATCTCTGCCTATGCTGTTGCCCACCCTACTCACTATTATGAAGGTGTCTTCCTTTGTGAAGTCTTTGCAAAATGAACTTACATTCTCTATCACCTTATCCAGACTTGCACTAGGTTTAAAGAAACTTGTGACATTGTTGTACATGGAAAAACCTGACAACGAACAGAATAATACGTAATAAATATATACATTAAATATGTTCCGCTTCGGAAACCATTCGGAGTAGGTTATATGTATATATGAAGCTTTTTGCTTCAAATTATTTTTGCTGGCATATCCCCAAATTTTGATCATTCCTTCTAGGACGCCCCGTACACAAGATGTCAGCTGTTCCCCACCTATCGTTTTTTATAGACTTGGTTCCTTTGTTTCCTTGTTACTTCTTCCCCAAGATGAAAATCAACTAAAAGGAGCGAAGATATGATATAGTAGAGAAGGTTCAAGTGGAATCACAGAGGATACTAAACACCCCAGCAAAGACAGATTTTAATGACGCACTTCAAACGTGACAGTAATGTTTGCCTCAGTTTACTCGTTCCCTGGAGACTGTCTTGTATTTGGGGAACCTCGTAGAAACAGTGTAACGCTATACTTGATTATTTTTCCGTCAGACCTTACTGCACAACATGTGCGAAACGGGTTTGTCAGGTAAGGGATCAAGTTTCCTCTGAGTTATTGCAACGGCATCTCAGAAACGCATATTATATGAACCTTCTTTGTTTTGTAAGTCAAGAAGTTAATTCTACTTATCTGGAGCCATGACTTCATAAATGTGCTGGAAACTTCTTCTAGATGTTCGAGAGTCCGTTACAGATTGAAAATAGTCCAGTACGGCATGCTGCGTCTGTACACAGAATTGTATTCTTTTTTTACTTGTTTTGTACTGGGTGGTTATACTTACATTGCAGTGCGGGCTACATACAATGCAGGACGCTGAGACATCGTAGGTATGTTCATTAATCGGTGCGCTCACGGATCATGCTGAAAAACATAATAGTTCCTCTTTCTGCCACCAGGTGGAAATATGGCGCTGTAAGCAGTCAGAATGTATTATAAGTGGAGGAAAATGGGAGGAACAATCAAACACATAATAACGGAGGATCTCATGCGTTTATTAGGATATGGTCACAAGCTACAACGTGTTCTATATGGTTTCCCGACTCAGTAGTGTGCTGTATCCGTTACATGGTATGGTCGACAGTTGCTCGCAGCATATACAGTGTAATGAGAGCAGTACGTCGTCGTTTGCTATCCTTCAGATCAGGAAGAGTCCGGATACATCCTAGACAGCACGATGTTCCGCATATCCCCCCAATTAGAAGTCGAATGGATTTGGGTCAGGGGATCAGGAAGCCCACACACCTTGAAATTGCCTAGAGATGATGGTTTAGTTACAGAAAGTTTCTGTAAGCAAACATTTCACCTGGTAAGCGACGTGCGCTGTCGCCCCATCTTACCTGAAAGTAGTGGTGTCGACATAGTTACTTTCTTGCTTAGCTGGAATCAATTGTTGCACAAGGGGTTCCTTATAACGTGCAGGCGTCACCCTACACCTAACAGGCTCAAAAAGTATCATCTCCTCGAAGAAAAACGGACTGAGAATGACGGCGTTTGTGAAACCACACCACACAGTCACATCATCTGAATGCAGTGGATATTTATGCACAACATGTAGCAGAGTACAACACCATGAGCGAAAGTTCTGTGCTTTCATGGCTCCATGCAGGGTAAAATGTGCCTCATCTGTCCAAAGACTATTCCCCAGTCACATGTCATCCATTTCCATGCCTGCCAAAATACGAATGGCGTCACAGGGTTGTAGCCCACTCTGACTTTTACACCGATATATTTTCTCCTTGTGGCAGTAAGTGGAACTTTTTTTCAGCATACCAGCGATGTCTCAGCGTCCTGCAATATATACAGTCCACTGTGCAGCACTCGGAACACCGTCAGATTAATTGTAACTATTCGCTTACGATAACACTCAAAGTTGGCAAGAAATTCGCGATAGTGAAAATCGTAGGAATTACACTGAAGGTCAAGTAAACCTCCTATTACCAGAACTTTTTCATTTTACCACAAGGGTCATAAAGACCTCAAGTAATTTACTCGGAATATATTGACAGTATGTCATTTATTTTAATGAACTGACATAAAACATACATTACTGAACTGAAAACAGGAAAACTATATGTATAAGCACTTTTAGATGTTATCTTCGTCGTCCGTCTTAAACATCATTACCTTCAAAACAAAGCAACTCTGAACGTCGTTTACAGACAAAATAGAAACATCTTTTACACTTTTCGGAATGTTTTCTATCCATTGAACGATCACATAGGAGGAACAGTCCAGGTTTTGCCCTCTTTTGTTCTTGTGCTCAAGGAAGAGGTGAAACTAAGCTGGGTCAACCTACGTGTTTCTTTACTGTACATGTTTCCGTCTAAAAAAGATATTCTCTTCTTTCGTAGCTGGTTTATTTCTTCCAGTCAGGATATAAAACCAGCCAAATTGTGAAAGCATTGAGGGCACAAATATCAAAAACATTTTAAAAAATCTTGGGCCATCTAATTGTCATACGTTTTGTAGTGTAGGTACTGAATAAGTTGGCCATTGTGTAACACCCCACCCATCACTTATCTGGTTTTGGTGTGTGTTCACCACAGGTAATTAACTAACAGATCAACAGAGAGTGAAAAACTGCCGCAATGTTGGATAATGCAAAGAAATTAATAAGGCCCTGTGACTCCTAATTGAACTGCGGTGGCAGTGTTGACATTGATTGATTCAGAATTGATCCCTTTTAATTAAAAAGGGATGCACATTGGTGTTATATTCAGCTAATGAACACCAGATGCAAATGTTGAACATAAAATTAATTAACAAAGTGACTTGGGATTCCAATTACTTGATTGAAAACAGATCCAGTCGATTAGCACAGATTTATTTTAACTCACGACCTTCAATCATCACATTACATGACTCTCCTAACAGGCAGTGGTAATAAATTGCGTTTGCGTGGAGTAAAGAGCGATAAATCAAAAGTAATTCCTATCGACTGACCCAGGCTTAATGCGAAGTGTGAGAAGAATTCTACAATACACGGCCCATGAAACTCTTGTGGAAACTTTGCTGACGTAATCCAACAAATTAATCAGTGGCCGGAGCGGGCGCAATATCACCGAATTCAGCATGGCGGGGCGTCGTCGTTATGCGGACTTCGGCTGACCTCTTGGTGCTGCAAGGCTGCGCTCGTCTGTTCACTTCTAGCTATCTTGCTCAGTACATAGCTGAACAAAAACTTTCTATCTCCAAACTTAGTTGTTCCATTTGCATAGTCCTAAACTGCAGAGATGCTCACTCTCTCTCAGCCAAGCTGAGTAAAGAACGCCAAGTCCGCACTCTAGGCAAGCTGGGAACAGAAGACCTCTACGGAGACTTCTGCCAGTCCGCTCTTCGCCTCGGTTTCCCCTCCAGCAAGAACACTTACGCCAATTGCAGTGCCAGTCACGTTAATTATGCGTCGCTTCCCAGCGCCGACCAATGCCTGCTCTGGGAAGTGAACAAATTCCCATAAAATTTCCCTTCCTCTCAACTTCTGCTATTTAGCTCCTCCCAGGCCATCTATCAAGGTTAGCGTCTGCACAAAACACCAATTTTTCCGGAATTCTGACTCCCAGGAGAGTACTTCAGATTCCTTGGTCCTACATTCCCATTGGAGGCCGACGTATTTCGTTCTGTCGCTCTTCACCTGCTTCAGACTCTGCGGACCGTGAATTCAGCATGAAGTTGCTATAGTCACGAACACGCATAGTTTGGCCTCTGTTGACCGCTCCACCGTAGCTTTGCATGGCTTTCTCGCATGTTTCACTGAAAACGGGACGACGGACATTTATCAACAGGTGTACAAGTTCTCCATCTGCTTACCAGTACACCAGCATGGGGCCAACCACCCACTCACTGTCACCCATCTTAAAGCAGCTGGTGGCCGCGCCCCGTTACCGCTTTCTCAGAGCTTCAGCCGCCATAAGCTGCCTATTGTCGCTTCCCTTCGCCGCTCCCCAGCCGGCCACGGTCACTCGAATACTTCCCTGGGATAAACTAGCCTCCAGTAAATCGATGCGTTTCCACAAAGTTTTCATGTCATGTGAATTACTTTAAAACCGTCACCCGACATTAATTATTCCAATACGTCCATACTATACCCTCTACAAGATGCATTGTGCCTTGTCAGTCATTCCTGTTCAGCTCTACTGTTCGGTCAAAGTGAGTTAGGTGATCTTTAATGACTTCATGTAAGGGGCATAGTTCTTGCCATCTTACAATTGTATCAACACATTACTCAATTGCATTATGCTATACGATTATAACATATTTTTCCGTGACATAGTGACCAGTGCTGTCACATCCAGCCCTTATCTTGATTCCATATTTTCTGGATTTGAGGGGATATATTGGCGAAAAAGGGCGCCCTAAAAGTTAATAGCCATTCATCAAATTTAAAATTTTATGCGGTTCGTATACATCACGTACTGTACTTGCCCACTGTTCATATACAGGGTGAGTCACTGACTATTGCCACCAAGAATAACTCTGAAAATATGATAGGAGCTGAAACGTTTGTGGGACAAAAGTTGCATGGGACAACGGGGGCCATAATATGGCGTTGCTAGGTGGGGTCGCTTCAGAGATATGAAGGTCAACTTTTTTTTTTTTTAATGGGATGCTATAGCTTGGTTATTATTATCTGATAGCGGCTATCGTGACGAATCCAATGATGCGTAACAGTAAGGTCTTTGAAGGTCAACGAAGGTCAGATAGGTTGCATGAACGTCCATTTACAGAAGGTGTTCGAAGTGATGACCATTGGTATCAATGCAGTGCTGCAATCTTATTATCATGGGATGGGTGGTATTCCTTATCACAACAGCACTTACCGAAGCACATGCTCTGACAGTTCTCCCTCGCATATCTTCAGGTGTAGTTGGAACGTCTCGATAAACAATGTCTTTTACGAATCCCCACAAGAAAAAATCCAGAGTCGTCAAGCGTGGCGAACGAGACGGCCATGACACATCTCCTCCACGTCCAATCCAACGATTTGGGAATTGTCTCTGCAACTCATTTCTAGCCATCAGCGAAAAATGTACCGGACACCTATCGTGTTGATACCACATTCTGTTCCTTGTTCCTAAAGGTATTTCTTCCAATAATAGAAGTAATGTTTCTTGCAGGAATGTGGTGTACTTCATACCATTAAGATTTCCTTCGATGAGATAGGGGTCTGTAATTCTGTCCTCCAGAATCCCACACCATACATTCACCGACCACGGTTTTTGGTGTGAAACGTTCCGCAGCCAACATGGATTTTTAGTTGCCCAATGATGCATGTTATGCAAATTAACATTTCCATGGTCCGTGAATGTAGCCTCGTCAGTAAATAAAATCAAATTAATAAATGGGTCATCCCTCTGTAGTTGAACCCATCGGCAGAATTCAGTACGACGCATACAATCCGTACCAGTTAATTCTTGGTGGAGACTGATATGGTGAAGATGATACTTGTGGCGATGCAGAACACGAACAACACTACACTGGGTCATGCCAGATTCCCTTGCGATTTGACGCGAACCAACACAAAGATCTCGAACCACAGTGGCAAGCGTACCAATTTCGATTTCCTCGTTAGTAACTTTCCTTTGCCGGATATGTTTCCCATGCGCTAAAGATTCAGTTGTTTTCAATTCATCATGCACATATTTAATTGTACGACATGTAGGGTGAGTACGTCGATGATATCTTTCAGCGTATAAATCTCTAGCTGTCATTGAATTTCGTTGGCATTCTCGGTAAATGAGAAGCATATCGACTTGTTCTTCGAAGGAATACGTAATTCGCATTCGCTTGATTCGACGATACTAGTCTTACCTTTCTTATCAGTGTTGTATTGCGAAACCGTCGAATGGTGTTTACATGTCAACGCCACGTTAGATGGATACGCCGTATTCGGCGAATATTTACTATTTGCACGATATACGAGAGAGTACTGTCGGAGCATGTGATTCATAAGTGCCGAAATGATCAGGAAAACCACTCAATCCATCATAAGAAGATTGCAGCTCTGCATTGATACCAATGGTCATCACTTCGAACCCCTTCTGTAAATGGACGTTCATGCCACCTTTTTGACCGTAGTTGACCTTCAAAGACCTTACTGTCACACATCAGTTGATTCGTCTCGATAGCCGCTGTCAGAAAATAAGTACCAAACTACAGCATCCCATTTAACAAACCAAGGTTGCCCTTCATGTCTCTGACGCAATCCCACCTAGCAACAAAAAAACCGAAGCCGTATTACGCCACCGTTGTCGCATGCAACATTTGTCCCACAAAGTTTTCAGCAACTATCATGCTTCCGCAGTTATTGTAGGTGCCAATAATTAGTGACTCACGCTTTATATCGCTTATAGCAACCAAATTACGAGGGCCACTATTCTGTCGCCGCTGCTGTGTATCATCGAACTGAATACAGCGTGATATTTCTGTAAAGCAGTTCAAAGCTACGGAACTAATGAAATTAGAGAGGTCTTGTTTTTTCTTCAATTAATTCACTATTCCCTCATTGTGAGCCTTGCATGCTGTTGAAGTTCAAGCTGGCCAAGAAAACAGTCAGATTCTTCTCTATCAAGATGTATCCATTTGTTACCAAATGTAATGTTACCTTCTCTGTAGGTCCACTACAAAATATTCTGGGGAATGTTGGGCTTCAGATGCCGACCGCATACTGTTAAATTCGTTGCACCATGCCGCTTTGGCCCTGGAGCCATCTCCAATATGTTTTCTCCCAGCTCCCTCACATGCAATCTAACAGGACTTTTTTCCCATGTCTCTTTTCCATTTTTGGACCTGAAAACAATATCCTTACTATATCACATATTTACTTACATATTATTATTATTATTATTATTACCATTGTCGTAAACAAATGGTAGCTAATATATACTTACTGCAAAAATTCAGATTTGAGATGTCATCAGCTTCAGAAACAATCCTTAACAAATCTAAAACATCTTCATCGGAGACATCAGCTGATTTACTGCCTTCAGAAAAAATACAATCGATCCCTCTATCATCATCAGATGATATTTCTCTTAAGTCCTCGTCTTCATTCAAATTGCAGGACTATGCAAACGTTTTCTACTGAAAATGTAATTCTACGATGGGCTGAGGCAAAAGAGTGATAACCACTGAGGTAATACACAACAACAGCTGAGGGAAGAAACCCTAATAATGGGTACAAGAAGGCGGGAAATGTTACTTTCGTAGCTGCATGTGTTTCGCATAGCAGTTGTTCAACGTAACAGTCGTTCTATTTTCATTATGTTACATTCAAGAAACAAACAAGTAATTTAGAATGGCGTCATACTAAGCCCAGTGTTTCTTAGTGGAGAAACAATGAATAAATTTTAATCTCTTGTAAATATAAAACTGAACAAAATATTGCTGGATACATCTGACTCAGAGAAAGAACGTCACATATTTTGAAATTTTGAAATTTGTGGTAAGGACTATGGACCCAAACTGCTGAGGTCATCGGTCCCTAGGCTTACGCACTACTTAATCTAAATTACGCTAAGGACACCACACATACACCCATGCCCGAGGGAGGATTCGAGCATCGAGTGGGGAGAGCAGCGCGAACTGGGACAAGACGCCTCAGACCGCACGCTACCCCACGCGGCTATATTTTGAAAATAATAGTTTTAAAAACAAGGAAGATGTGTGCATTTCATACGTGCTTGTGGGATCATTATGTCCACAGTGGTACCAGGAAGTGTAAGCAAGAGACGTGATACTAGTTAACAACAACACTAATTGCAGAATTAGTTTTGTTTGATTATTTTATTTCTTGTGAATTAGCGTTACCTGTCTCGCTAATTTAAAATTTCTTTCATTAGGGTTCATGGGCAGCACGTCGGATAACGTTGTGGAAGCCGTACAGTATTTCAACAACACAGCTGCTCATCATCTTCAGATGTGTACTGATGTGTTGCTGCCCCCCCCCCCCCTCTTTATTGTGATTTCATTCCCCTGCTCAATGCGGGCAGGAGAGGGCTGTCAGCAGCACAATCCGCCACTCTTCAGCCGAGTGACATGACAGCTAATACAAGAAGAAAATTATACATATAAAGGTCATAAAAGAGGGGGACAAAAACAGAGTAAGGGGAGATAATGGAGGTAAAAATACACTGACATGGAGACGTTCATGGGGGGACAATTAAAAAAGTCGACATAAAGTTTAAAAAACACAGTTGGCGATTCTTAGAGCACACACTCACAGGTGACAGTCACACACACAGGTTAAAAGTTGGCCACAGTATTAAAAACACTCCAGAACAAGACACTTGAAACACATATGGAGAGATGAAGCACACACGACGGAGAATAAAACTACCAGGAGAGACCTGCTGAGGGAGTGGCCTGAGAGGATAGAAAAGGAGGGGAGAGCAAGGTGCAGCATGGGAGGGGGCGGGATGAAAGGAGTAGAGGCATCAGGGGGTGCACCAAGAGGCAGGAGACAGGTGGGGCAGGAGACGAAGAGGGGAGACAAGGCAGGAGGGTGCAGAGACACTGAACTGGACCACACGAGAGGGAGGGGGCATGGGAGGGGAAAGCCACTCAGGAGAAGGGAGGGGGAGGAGAGGGAACTCTGAGAAGGAGGCAGGAGGAAGGCGCAGTTAGAGTTGGTAGGAAGGGTAGACATCAGGGCGAAGCTTATCATCCTGGAGGGGTCGATCCTGGAAGTTGCATTGGGAAAGGCGGTGGAGGGTGTGGAGATGGAGAGAGGGTGGGACACAGTGGTAAAGGCGCGACAATGGGCTGGGGCTGGAGAGGAAGGGTGACACCAGGGGGGGGGGGGATGATCGAGGCAGCGAACAATATAGAGGGTGCAGATGTGTTCAAGGAAAAGGAGAAGGTGGGGGAAGGGGATGAGGTCGTAGAAGATGCGCGTGTGGGTATGGGACAGAAGTCGGATGCGGAATACGAGGTGGAGTGCATGGCGTTCGAGAATTTGGTGGGCTTTATAGAACCTGGGAGTGGCAGAAATCCAAGCAACACTGGCATAACAAAGGATGGGGCAGATCAAGGATTTGTAGGTGGGAAAGACGGTGGAAGGATGGACGTTTTGCTGCAATGGCTCTTCCAGTATATTCACTGACTCGCTAGAAGAGCGCAGTCACCAGGGGGTGGGGCTATAACATCATCGTAGACGAATCATGGAGCACGGCGCCGACCGCGGTGGTCTAGCGGTTCAGGCGCTCAATCCGGAACCTCGGGACTGCTACGGTCGCAGGTTCGAATCCTGCCTCGGGCATGGATGTGTGTGATGTCCTTAGGTTAAAGTAGTTCTAAGTTCTAGGGGACTGATGACCACAGATGTTAAGTCCCATAGTGCTCAGAGCCATTTTTTGGAGCACGGCGACATCCAGTGCCCTCTGCCAGAGAAATGGGTCACTGTCTTCGCATTCGCGACACGGGAAACGCGCGGCAGCAAATAGTACCCCAGGGCGCGTTCGGGCAGTGAGTTGCCGCCCAGTTTATGCGCGCACACTCTGATTCTCCGTCTGTGATGAATCAGATTCGTTCTTCTGCGGCCAACAAAGTCTTAGTACAGCCACTGCTGGTTGCCATTCCTTGCTGAATTGAAATCCCATGTCTGAGGTCGTTACTTGTAGGTACTTCGACTGCTTCTTTACTGATTGGGTCCCAGTATGTGGAAGCGATGAAATGATTTTTGGCTCTCCGTAGTGCATGCTGTGTCCCATGTCAAGAGCGTGTTCAGCCACAGCAGACTTTCATGGCTGGCCCAGTCGGATGTGACGTCTATGTTCAGCGCATCTATCCTTAACAGTGCGACACATCTGGCCAATGTATGATTTCCTATACTGGCACGGAGTTTTATATATCCCTGGTCTCCATCGAGCTAGGTTGTGTTTAACAAAATGAAGCGTAGTTTGCACTCGGGACGGAACACATTTCATTTGATATTTTTTGAACAGCCTGGCAGTTTTAAAGGACACGCCACCAGTATAAGGCATAAAACCCATTCTCGTGGAGTTCTCCGTTTCTTCTGGCTCTTCTTGAGCTTTAGTGCGAGCACGTTTCAATGCATTACGGATCTTTTTGTCACAGTACCCTTTTGTACAAATACACATCGAAGATGGCTAAATTCTGCTGATAAATTCCCTGCACGTCAGAAAATTCTAGCCCTATGAACGAGAGTCCGTAACATGCCACTACATTGAGATGAGCGATGAGCGTTGGCAGCTCGTAGATACAGGTCAGCGTGAGTCGGTTTACGAAACACCCTTTCACCCAAGGAACCATCTTCTTTTCTGGGGACCAAGACATCTAAGAACGAGAGGTCTCCATTTTTCTCCATTTACAAGGAGAATCAAACGCTGGATGGAGGGAGTTACAGTGTTCCAGACGTTGCTGACCCGTGTGGACAAACTAAAAAAGTGTCGTCCACATTTCTCCAGAAATATTTAGGTTTCAACACCACTGATTGAAGTTTTTTGGCTCTAAGTCTTCCATAAAAAGGTTGGCTACTAAGGGAGACAAAGAGCTACTCATAGCGACATCATCAGTCTGCTCAAAATATTGTTCGTTAAATAAAGAATAAGCCGAGGTAAGCACGTGTTTACCTCGACTTACTTTCTTCAACCATAGAAGCAGACTAGGCAGAGTCTAACACATAGAGCGTGTAAAATTTTGAGTTTGTAACTTTCTTGTTAGATTACATGGGTGGTTTATATTAGTTTATATTTAGTATTACTTCTTTGTTTCCAAATTCCAACTCATATAAATAGTTTCACATTCATATTTCTCTTCTAGAAAATCCCTCCTCGCAAAGCTATAGCAATATACCTGACTGTATGCTATACCTTCAAGATGTTCGCGTTTGCTAGGCACAGGAAGAAAATTTCACCCATTTAAAGAAAGCCTACAAACACTATTTTGGAACAGAACTTGCCTATCAAGATAGGGACAGGGTACCTTTCTTACGCCACTTGTTACGTAAAAATGATAAAAAGCTATCCTTAGATTTTCTGTAGCCTGTTTGGATGTGGTTTTTGTGTTTTTAGCGAATGTCTGAAGCTTTAGTTTAGAGCAGTCAGAGCCTGTCCAAACTGCTTAGCGCCCATAAGCATGCAGCAGCACAGTTTATCCAGCTGCTATGAAATTTACAAGTAGTGAGCGCACAGCAGCCTGCGGACAGCTATCCCCCCACTCCCCACCTCTTTTCGCAGTTCGCTGCAGCGACTCGGAATACTTCGCAGCAACCTGTTACCTATTTATTTTTTCCTTTATTGAGTTTCGATTCCCCCCGAAGGAGGCGGGCTAGCAGCAGCTTAGTACGCCACTCTTCAGCCTACAAAATTTGTTTTAAAAGGATGAAGATAATAAATAATAAAGACAGGCGATAACATTGGTGACTTAAATGGTACAATAGCAGAAAATCGTGGAACTTAAAACATAAAACAAAGGGTTGATAATGCTAATAAAACACGTAAGAAGCAGACAGGTAGAAGAATAGACGTACAATTAAAAAAAGCACGGCGACAGTCTGGTTTCTGTTGGCAAGAGATATAAAATTTACACCCAGTGACAGCACGGTTTCTGTTCGCAACACTTTGGAAAGACGAACAACACTGAACATTCACTTGAACACTGTACTAAAAATATTTTCACAAATATGATATACCACAGCCGAGGGCAGATGGGGGGGGGGAGGAAAGGGGGGAAGGAGAGGAAGAAACGAAGTGGGGGGAGGAGGGAAAGGAGCCGATGGAGGATGAGGACCCATAAGAGGGGGAGCGGGCACTGGGCAGACGTGACAGGGAGTGGGGAAAGGCAGAGGAGAGGAATGCAAAAGGACTCTGGGAGGGGGGGAAAGGGAGGCAGGGAGAGGTTAGGTGGGGAGAAAACAGGATGGAAAAGGGGGGGCGATGGAGCCCAGGGAAAGGACAGGAAAGGATAGGTGTTGAGGATCAGAGTTGATAGGAGGGATAAATGGAGGGAGAGAGGGCACCATTCGGGAGGGGGAGTTGATGGAAGCCACCTTGGGAAAGGAGATGTAGGGTGTAGAGATGGAGGGTAGGGAGACACAACAGTAAAGGCATGGAAGAGGGCAGGGGACGGAGAGGAGAGGAACAACCAGGGGGTGAGGGGGATCAAAGCGACAGGAGGTGTAGAGTATTCGAATATGTTTGGGGAATAGGAGCAGAAGGGGGAATGGAATGAGGTCGTAGAGGATCTGTGTGGGGGGATAGGAGGCGTATACAGAAAGTGAGGTGGAGTTCATAGCGCTCGAGGATTTGGAGTGACTTCTAGAATTTGGGGGAGGGGGGGGCGGATATCCAGGTGGGACTGGCATATCAGAGGATGGGACAGATTAAGGATGCGTAGAGGGATGCAACCCCCATGTCTGGCCTGAGAGAAGTTCGAGGAGTAAGAGGTGGTCCAGTTACCTACCTCCCCCAGCCCCTTCGCAACTTGTCAGCCACAAGACTCTCAATCAAACCCGCCGTTGTAGAATACCGCGCATAGCAGACACATTGCTCATTACGTGTTGCATTCTTATTACACGAGGGTACTTCAATAAGTAATGCAATGCTTTTATTTTTCTCTACCAGTTCAGGCCCAAAATGTGGCGAATTTGTTGTGAGACATTGAAGAATATTCTCGCTTCAATCTCTATAGTGTCATGAATTTCCGATAGATGGTGGCGCTATACATATCCTTCAAAATGGCGTCTGTAACGGAGGTGCGTTCCAAACAGAGAGCAGTCATTGAGTTTCTTTTGCTGTAAAATCAGAGCATCGCAGATATTCACAGCCGCTTGCAAAATGTCTACGTAGACGTGTCAGTGAACTAAATCATGATGAGTCGTTGGGCGCGGCGTCTGTCACCATCGCAAAGAACAAAGCTGTTCAATCTCCCGCATGATGGCTGGCTGCACAGAAGTGTGACTCCTGCAATGTTAGAACGTGCGGTGGTGATCGACGAATCATAAACATCTCGCTGCACGACTTGTGGTCTCTGTTAGCAGTGCTGACACTCTTGTCCGCCAGTTGGGGCACTCAAGGGTATGTGCCCGCTGGGTTCCTCGCCGTCTAACATGACTTGGTGGCCGAAAACTAGAAGCCATGGATGAGAGCCCAGGAATGTATCTTTTATATGGCACCCTGCAGTCTGTATTCAGCAAAAACGATAGTGGCAGAGTAACAGTGCCGAAACCATCAGCATACAGGGAGGATGACACTGCAGACCCCACCACTGCAGGTAGACCATTGACAGCTACTAGAAAAAGGGAAACGATGTGGCGTTATAAGTCTTTTTCAAATTGAAGAATACAGTGTTAAGGTGTCCACACTGGGCAAGAGCTGACCAGATACCAGGCTGCACACAGACCAAATTATCGCCGGCCGGAGTGGCCGTGCGGTTCTAGGCTCTACACTCTGGAGACGAGCGACCGCTACGGTCGCAGGTTCGAATCCTGCCTCGGGCATGGATGTGTGTGATGTCCTTAGGTTAGTTAGGTTTCATTAGTTCTAAGTTCTAGGCGACTGACGACCTCAGAAGTTAAGTCGCATAGTGCTCAGAGCCATTTGAACCATTTTTTAACCAAATTATCAGTGTAAGAATTGCCTTGGTGAATACTGTCCAGGGATGGAGCCAAAAGACCTTGAGACACAAGGTACCAACACAGCTGCCGGCCCATCACACATTCGAAAAACTTGCAGGGAATGTTAGTGAGACTAACTGGGCAACAGCTGTCCATCTTAAGGGAGTGTTTACCCAGTTTCAGTACTGGACCAATCAGTCTTTCACGCCACTCTCACTTCAGATACAGTCGAAACTGACAGGGATGTAATGTTAGCATTCCACCAAAATATGTTTGAACATTTGGCTGTGGATGCAGTGTGACCCTGGAACCATGTCAGGATAAAGGGCTAAGACACCGATGAATTTCCACTCACTGAATGGAGTGTCATATGGCTTCAGGTGAAGTGTAGTGAAAAGTAACTGAACTAGCTCTACCCACTGACCATAAAGAGCAAAGGAGGACCATATGTTCGGAATTGCTTGCGCGTTACCAGGCTAATTGTGACAATTTTTTGTCCAACATCGTCAAAGGCGGTGAGACACGGGTACATCACTTCGAACTGGAAACAAAACGGCAATCCATGGAATGGCGCCACGCCACCTCTTCTTGGAAGAAAAAGTTCAAAGCCGATTGCTCAACCGGTAAACTCATAGCGACGGTGTTCTAGAGCTCTGAAGGGGTTCTGTTTGATGTCCTTCCGCAACTTTCAACTCTGAAGTTTATTTTGCTACGCTCAGGAAATTGAAGAAGCGGCTTCAGTGTGTTCCTAGCCTCGGATATGCAAACGAATTTCACCTTCTCCATGACAACGCGAGGCCCCTCGTAAGTCTGCTCACCCGAGAGGCGCTCACAAAACTTCATTGGACTGTTCTACCTCATCCATCCTACATCGCGGATCTCGCGCCTTCTGACTTCCATCTATTCTATTTGGCTCAATGAAGGATGATGCATTCCATTGGAAGCAGTAGGAGGATAATAGGAGGTTATTGATGGAGATAGATGTTGGCTCTAACGTCCATCAGTAAGGTGGTACCATAGGGCATATAGGTACTTCCATCTACTTGGCCCAATAAAGGATGATTCACTCCATGGGAAGCAGTAGTTGGATGATAGGAGGTTGTTGATGCAGCAAGATGTTGGCTCTAACATCCACCAGTAGGGTGGTACCCTCGGGCATATAGGTACCTCCATCTATTTGGCCCAATGAAGGATGATTCACTCCACAGGAGGCAGTAGGTGGATGATGGGAGGTTGTTGAGGCAGCAAGATGTTGGCTCTCATGTCCACCATTAGGGTGGTACCATCGGGCAAATAGGTCATCCCATAAAGTAGCGTAAGGCTTTCCCATTGGAAAATAAGGTTTTGTAGCAAAAGAGTGTGGGGAATAATGTGGTGTACTGGAACACCGAATAAAACCAGCCTGCTTTAAGAAAAAATTCTTGTGTTACTTATTGAACTCTCCTCATATACGTACGAAGTTTCAAGAACCAATAGGACCCTTATGTGAGGAGACCAGCAACATGTGGGAGAACGGGGTGAGCTGACAATTTTATCAGCTAAGCTTACTTAATAAACTCATTTTTGGAGACATTTTGTTTTTCTCTGCACGTATCAATAATATGGCCTTGGATTATGTTGACTTATTGACGTAAATGTTTATTTTAATACAATCAGAGTTGTTTTGGCAATTTTAAAAGATAATGCAAAAGGACCATCTTGCCCCTGAACTGAAGCAAGATGACTTTTACCGATGTAAAAGACAACAATACTAAGAAAAGTTGAATACTTTTTATTCTTAGAAATTATAAGACATTACATTAATTAATTAACCACTACTATATATTTCTTATGTGGTGTCACCGCCAGACACCACACTTGCTAGGTGGTAGCTTTAAATCGGCCGCGGTCCATTAGTACATGTCGGACTCGCGTGTCGCCACTGTGTGATCGCAGACCGAGCGCCACCACAAGGCAGGTCTCGAGATACGGACTAGCACTCGCCCCAGTTGTACGGACGACGTAGCTAGCGATGCACACTGACGAAGCCTCGCTCATTTGCAGAGCAGACAGTTAGAATAGCCTTCAGCTAAGTCAATGGCTACGACCTAGCAAGGCGCCATTAGTAACATTGCATATATCTAAAGAGTCTCACTTGTATCGCCACAATCTCCAGATGTACCAAAAGGATGGATTAAAGTTAAGTATTCCAGAAGCTACGTACTTTTCTTTATAGCATTCATTATGTATCCTGTTTCAGACCTCTCGCCATCCTGCTTTAGCTTAGCGCGTGCCTTTCGGCTTCCTCTCATTGTGTCTAGGCTGTCTTGTCTAGACACAACATCTTACCTGATAGTACTTAATGGAAGGATTATTAACGAGGTTTGACACCCGACATCCCGCCATGTGCAGAGTTTGTAAAACCCTATCCAATCTTCTCCTGGACAGTCAATCATCGCATGCAAACACAGTAATCTGCCTTCATTGGCAGTTTTCTTAATTGTATTAAAAGTTATTTTTCCGCTTTTTATGCTTCATTATCAACCAACATCAGCATTCGTATGTAAGTTTGTTCTTTGCGTGCTGTAACTTTTCTTACTCTTTTTGCACCTGGCTTCCTTTTGTTAGCCGTAGCTGAGTGGTCACTGCAGATGCCTGCCATGTGGAGCACCAGAGTTCAGTGCCCGGTGCTGCCAGGGATTTTTCCTTGGTGTGAGAAATGGTATGGGATGCACTTAGCCTCGTGATGTCAGTTTAGGAGCTGCTTGACCAAAACGTATCGGCTCCATGCTCTTGAAAGTTTGCTAAACCACCGGGAGTGGTTGACCACCGCATGCGCTGAAGGCCGCAAGGCAGGCACGGCAGCCGGTAGACACACGTTCGGCCTTCATTGCATGGCGAACAGCTCTTCTTCTCTAGGCAATGGAATAAAATCTAAAAGACCACCGTTTTGGCTTAGTGGGAGCAGCATATGTTGAAGCTCTTGGTTCTTCATTTTATTCCACCTGATATTCGAAAGGCGATTCATCAGGAGTGTCTGTGGACTGACCTTTGTGTGTTGCAGCCTGAGCTAAGGGACTTTCATTTTCAGCATGACCCGTGACAGGAAGACAATCTGTCGTTTTCAAGACACGGAAATCGTGCTCATTAAACACAAGGAGACTGTTTTACCCACCGTCTCTGCTTTGAAATGAGCAGAGCTCAATGTGTGACAAGGTAGTCAATGTTTCCCCAGTCAACTTGACCCAGTCGGCTATATCAAAATTTTTGAAATTAACGGGAATAAGATATAAATAAATAGTGAGTGTGAAACCAATAAGGTCTATTTAATCATATTTAACAATGAATAAACAAATAAAAACATTCTAAAGTCGAGATGACATAAGTATTTCTTCATTTAGATCAATCGTTTAGGACACACTGTGCTGTCATCTCCAGGTCTTAAAAAATCTTTTTATATAAAATGTGTTCATTTTAAGTTGTCATAACAAAAATAACATGAAGCACCTTGTGCAAATCGCCATGTCCATATATATACTGCTCACACATGATCATTGAGTCACATAAACACAGTACACAGTAGCTCATCTGTTTACATAGCCTGAACATATTCTAAACATTAAAAATCCCCCTTAAACGGCGTATAGAGTAGCCTGTCGAAACCGGATACTTTAAATAAATAAATATTTATGCGATCTTGGCTTTAGAATGTTTTTAGCATGTAAAACAGATCGTTCCTTCTATCTTCTCAAAAGGAGAATATTCAATCGAACAACAAAACATATTAATAACCAAGTTACTTTCAGTGCCATGAGACATAAAACATCATTGAGGAAGAGGGTCGGAGGACAGTTTTTTTTTCATAAGGGTCTTCTTGTACGTGATTTTAATTTTAACCGATAATAACAGGAAAGAATAAAATTTGTTTATCCACTGGTTTTCACTTTTTGATATGTCCTTCTGCTCCTTTCATATCAGTCATTGAATATCTTCGAATGTTCATTGTCATGCTGGTTCATTAATCTGGAAAAAATGTGACTCTACATACATCGAGCGAAGAGGCTGCACTGAAATTCCACAATCTGGGTGTTCGGTGTTCTCTACCATTGAGGACTAACGTACAGTCGTGCTCAAAAGTAACCGAACGAACTGAATTGCATTTCGCCTGATTCGCATGCAACCCACATAATGCAGTTGTCTAGCAGGTCCTCTAATCGCTCCTTGGTACAGTCGTTTGACTATTGAAAATGGCTCCAACAAATCACCACTAGAAAACTCGGCACTGTTTCACAATAATTCAAGATGTAAAGTAATACCACGATACTACAAATATCAGGGAACACTTTATCACAGATAAGACTGTCCTTAAGGCTTGTAAGCTCACATTTATTGCAATAAATGACATATCTGAAATGTTACCACTCTCATTATTACGTCAGATAGGTAATGCACGTAGTAAGTTCGTCGTATTCATGATTTCCACTTCAAAGTAACATACCGTACTTGTTATGTAACACAAAATGATATCAAAACTTTAAGTTATTCACGAGCAGC
>NC_060144.1:330971343-330973843 GCF_021461385.2 Schistocerca piceifrons
GCCCCAGCAGCTGCAGCAGCAGCAGCAACAGCAACAACGAACCGTCCCAGCAGCAGCAGCAGCAGCGGCAGCAGCAGCAGCAGCAGCAGCAGCAATGAACGAACAGCCCCAGCAGCAGCAGGAACAACGAACAGCCCCAGCAGCAGCAGCAGCAGCAACAACAATGAACGAACAGCCCCAGCAGCAGCAGCAGCAGCAGCAGCAGCAACAACGAACGTACAGCCCCAGCAGCAGCAGCAACAACGAACAGCAGCAGCAGCAGCAGCAGCAGCAGCAGCAACGAACAGCCCCAGCAGCAGCAGCAGCAGCAGCAGCAACAACGAACAGCCCCAGCAGCAGCAGCAGCAGCAGCAACAACGAACAGCCCCAGCAGCAGCAGCAGCAGCAGCAGCAGCTGCAGCAGCAGCAACAACGACCAGCCCCAGCAGCAGCAGCAACAACGAACAGCCCCAGCAGCAGCAGCAGCAGCAACAACGAACAGCCCCAGCAGCAGCAGCAGCAGTAACAACGAACAGCCCCAGCAGCAGCAGCAGCAGTAACAACGAACAGCCCCAGCAGCAGCAGCAGCAGCAGCAGCAGCAGCAGCAACAACGAACAGCCCAAGCAGCAGCAGCCCCAGCAGCAGCAGCAGCAGCAACAGCAACAACGAACAGCCCCAGCAGCCGCAGCAGCAGCAGCAGCAACGAACAGCCCCAGCAGCAGCAGCAGCAGCAGCAGCAGCAGCAGCAGTAGCAGCAGCTACGAACAGCCCCAGCAGCAGCAGCAACAACGAACAGCCCCAGCAGCAGCGGCAGCAGCAGCAACAGCAACAACGAACAGCCCCAGCAGCAGCAGCAGCAGCAGCAGCAACAACGAACAGCCCCAGCAGCAGCAGCAGCAGCAGCAGCAACAACGAGCAGCCCCAGCAGCAGCAGCAGCAGCAGCAGCAACAACGAACAGCCCCAGCAGCAGCAGCAGCAACAACGAACAGCCCCAGCAGCAGCAGCAGCAGCAGCAGCAGCAGCAACAACGAACAGTCCCAGCAGCAGCAGCAGCAGCAGCAGTAACAACGAACAGTCCCAGCAGCAGGAGCAGCAGCAGCAGCAGCAGCAGCAACAACGAACAGTCCCAGCAGCAGCAGCAGCAGCAGCAGCAGCAGCAGCAGCAGCAACAACGAACAGTCCCAGCAGCAGCAGCAGCAGCAACAACGAACAGTCCCAGCAGCAGCAGCACCAGCAGCAGCAGCAGCAGCAGCAGCAACGAACAGCCCCAACAGCAGCAGCAGCTGCAGCAACGAACAGCCCCAGCAGCAGCAGCAGCGGCAGCAGCAGCAGCAGCAGCAGCAGCAATGAACAAACAGCCCCAGCAGCAGCAGCAGCAGCAGCAGCAGCAACAACGAACGAACAGCCCCAGCAGCAGCAGCAACAACGAACAGCAGCAGGAGCAGCAGCAGCAGCAGCAGCAACGAACAGCCCCAGCAGCAGCAGCAGCAGCAGCAGCAGCAACAACGAACAGCCCCAGCAGCAGCAGCAGCAGCAGCAGCAGCAGCAACAACGAACAGCCCCAGCAGCAGCAGCAGCAGCACTAGCAGCTGCAGCAGCAGCAACAACAACCAGCCCCAGCAGCAGCAGCAACAACGAACAGCCCCAGCAGCAGCAGCAGCAGCAACAACGAACAGCCCCAGCAGCAGCAGCAGCAGTAACAACGAACAGCCCCAGCAGCAGCAGCAGCAGTAACAACGAACAGCCCCAGCAGCAGCAGCAGCAGCAGCAGCAGCAGCAACAACGAACAGCCCAAGCAGCAGCAGCCCCAGCAGCAGCAGCAGCAGCAACAGCAACAACGAACAGCCCCAGCAGCAGCAGCAACAGCAACAACGAACAGCCCCAGCAGCCGCAGCAGCAGCAGCAGCAACGAACAGCCCCAGCAGCAGCAGCAGCAGCAGCAGCAGCAGCAGTAGCAGCAGCTACGAAAAGCCCCAGCAGCAGCAGCAGCAGCAGCAACAACGAACATCCCCAGCAGCAGCAGCAGCAGCAGCAGCAGCAACAGCAACAACGAACAGCCCCAGCAGCAGCAGCAGCAGCAGCAACAACGAACGGCCCCAGCAGCAGCAGCAGCAGCAGCAGCAACAACGAACAGCCCCAGCAGCAGCAGCAGCAGCAGCAGCAACGAGCAGGCCCAGCAGCAGCAGCAGCAGCAGCAGCAGCAACAACGAACAGCCCCAGCAAGAGCAGCAGCAGCAGCAGCAGCAGCAGCAGCAGCAACAACGACTAGCCCCAGCAGCAGCAGTAACAACGAACAGCCCCAGCAGCAGCGGGAGCAGCAGCAGCAGCAGCAGCAACAACGAACAGCCCAAGCAGCAGCAGCCCCAGCAGCAGCAGCAGCAGCAACAGCAACAACGAACAGCCCCAGCAGCCGCAGCAGCAGCAGCAGCAACGAACAGCCCCAGCAGCAGCAGCAGCAGCAGCAACAACGAACAGCCCCAGCAGCAGCAGCAGCAACAACGAACAGCCCCAGCAGCAGC